>NC_142519.1:26146796-26446796 GCF_964205215.1 Stylophora pistillata | reverse complement strand
TCTGTGCGTATTCTCCGAAATCAGCACCAGCCTCGATAAGTAAAATCGCACATTTCCAGTTTCCCCGCCTAACTGCCGCATGTAAAGGTGTCCAGCCGCTCGCATCTTTCAAATTTACGTCCGAGCCGTGCTGTATAAGAAGCTGAGCGCATTTCAAATCCGCATTTGCTGAAGCGATATGTAGTAACGTTTGCCCGTTTGGAGTTTGAGAATTCAAGTCCAGATCTTGCTCTTCTAGAATACTTTTAGCTTCCGCATAAGCCTTTTCCGTTACTGCAGAGAAAAGAAGAGTTGTAGGAGTGAATGAGATACGCTTTCGACTTCGCGCGCTCCTCGCACTATATTCACTCGAATCCCACGAGTCCATCGAACTGGAACTTAAACTGGGACTTTCGTGACCTTGGAGCTTATCTCTTCTATTCTCGGCTGGATAAACCTTTCTTCTTCTTCTTCTTCGAACCAGTTTCAGAGGAAAGCTGTGTCGTAAATAAAGTACAACTTTCATCAACATTAAAACCCTCCTAAAGTATCCCTCGTCTAAGTCTGTTACCTCAGCGGCGTCGCCTCTCGAACAGATCCGACTCCTTGGCGAAGTATCTTTATAAAATAACCGGTTGTTATCCGAATCTGTTGAAGTTGTATTAAGTGATCTCCTGTCGCCGGAATTGATCGAGGTCTCAGAACTTTGCGAGTAGGCAGAGTCCGAAAAAGAGTCGTTCTTTTCTGTTTCAGGATAATCGGAACTCGACGTTGATATTGTTGCATGTTTACGGTTATAAGAAGATAAGTGTTGGTTTGTTAACCCACTATCACGGTTTACAATGATACGGGTTTCTTTGACCGATTTCCCGTTTACTGCCGACTGACGACTCCACTTTGGTGATAATCTCAACGAATCCAATATTCTTTCCACAGCTGACATCGAACTTTCTTTCTTTGGCGTCCTATCCATTGTTTAGCTTCCCTCACTATAACCGCCGCTTACAATAGTTGACTTTGTAGTTTCTCTATCATTAACTGAGGAAGGCAGAGAGATGCAGGACCTTACATCTCCGTCACAAAGTAGCCTTTTGTTGGTCATATACACTTGTTTAACTGTCGTTTCTTTCGATCGCTCTTTCCTGTTGTTAACTTTTTGTAGCGACTCACTAATGTTCTCTGGATAAATGACCTTTGTGCTGACTTCCTACGCGAGCTTTTACAAAATGAAAGAACCAGTTTAAAACTTCGCTATCCTCACGAACATGTCCAGTTGAACTAATCACGCGCAAATGACCGTGATTGCTCCGAAATTGGATTTATCAAACAAAAGCCCTTCGGGTCATGCCTTCTCTACCACTTAACACGGCATGTTGTCGTAAGCGACGTAGCTGCTTGACATTAAAATTTCATAAGACTTTGTAATCAATCAAGCGAATAAACACAGCCAATTGAAGCGATTTGCATGTAATCGGTATTGTTGTAATCCCTTTGTACTTATTGTGGTTCATTTCTAAAGCCGCTTACTAAAAGACGTCAGTAGAAATTTAGAGATTTGGTTTCACGATGTAGAGCAAGCTAAATTTCAGAGAAAAACAAAATACAGCAAGACAATCGTGAGTAGCAAATGCTCCTTAATAAGAGAAAATAGTTGAAAAACCTTTTTTTGACTCAGAGTGGGACACAAGGAATGTACAGTTTAATGTTCAAAGAGGTCTCTCTGTACACCACCCTAGATTTGTTTTTATTCATTATCAGCAAGCCATTTTCGACATAGAAAAGTCTACCTGTTCCTCAAAACTGAAAACATGCGAATAATAGGCATCGCAGCCGACTTCGATAAAACTGTTCAATGCCTGACAGAAACCATTTGGAAAATAACCTCTTTGGTTGAGTAGGAACATCATTCAGCGCACCGGTGGTTTACGTAATAGCCCTAAAAGAATGGGCGAACGCAATTAGGAAAACGCCAGTCAGAAGCCTCTCACAAAGCATGGCTAGCACCTTAAGCGCAATAAAAAGCGGTTAATAAAACCGGTTAGTTTCTAAAGAAAATTATCAGAAACTTTAAACGACAACGTGTGAAGAAGATAAGAAAGTAATTAATGACGCAAACTGAAGCTTATCTGTGTAACTATGCAGTTATTGAACGAAAAAGTATTTGAAATAGTTCAAATGCCAATTGGACTTTTTTTTCAAATTGAAGTGACCTCACTGCATGTAAGCCGTTCTAGACTTCCTAAGAGGATTTGAAAATTTCGAAAAAAAAATTGGCATGTAAGCCGTTCTAGACTTCCTAAGAGGATTTGAACAATTAAAGAAAAAAAAAAAAATTTGACAAAGCATCACATTTAAGCACGTGAGTAAAGGGATATGCTATAACCCAGTAATTACCGCCTAAAAAAATTCAGTGAATTGTGAGTTACAAATGACGGTGTTTCTCATTGCCTGGGTCAACAATAACATCCTTACTAACTTTCGAATTCCCTTCCTTTTAGTACTTTACGTTTCAATGCTCGAACTTCTGCATGAAAAACTATCAATCGATTAGAAATGCAGCGCAGAGTTTTCAAGGCATCAAAGAAAAATATGTCCGGTGATACATATATCTTATTAACCAAGCGCGAGGGCCGTACTGGGAGAATATCGGCCCGAGGTCTTGACAGTACGGACCTCGCTGCGCTCGGTCCGTACAAGAAAGACCGAGGGCCGATATTCTTCCAGTACGGTCCTCGCGCTTGGTTAATAAGAGATTTATTATACGACTGAAGTTCAAAGGGACACAAGTGCGGTATCATTCGGGACAGTGCCCGTTCCAATACTGAGATAATATTAACCGGCAATTGAGCATTTTGATTGGTTGATTTTAGTTATTGGCCCTCTGACTGCCCGAGTCATGTAATAATGCTATGCACGACAGAAAGCAAGTGTTTAACCCTTAAACTTCCCCAAGTGACCAAGGCAGAATGTCTCTCCTTACAATATCAAGCAGACACGTTATTAAAAGGCCTTTGATAGTCTAGATCGCCCCTTTCTTTGGAAATTACTAGCTCATTATGGAATTCCGCAGAAGTTTATCAACATCATAAGAAACTCTTACGAAGATACCACCTGTAAAGTCATTCATGAAGGCCAGCCGTCGGAGAGCTTCGAAGTTAAAACCGGAGTAAGGCAGGGCTGCCTTCTTTCACCGTTCTTATTCCTCCTGGCAATTGATTGGATTATGAAGTCATCGACAGCGGTCCACAGGAACGGAATACAATGGACGCTCACCCAGCAGCTTGATGACCTGGATTATGCCGACGACATTGCTTTACTATCTCACTCAGGAGCCCAAATGCAGAACAAAACCAGCGTTCTGGAAGAAAGGTCAAGAAAAACTGGCCTTGTTATCAACACCGCAAAGACCAAAGTCATGAAGATTAACTCAGGTTCAAGGAGGAAGATCAGAGTAAATGACGCCGATATCGAAGAGGTGGAATCGTTTACATACCTTGGGAGCATAATAGACATATGTGGGGGAACTGACGCAGACTTTGCAAACAGGATTAATAAAGCAAGAGGAGCCTTCCACTCCCTTAAGAAGATGTGGAGCTCTGGAAGCATATCTACATCAACTAAGCTGAAAATCTTCAACTCTAATGTAAAAGCTGCGCTTTTATACGGGGCAGAGACATGGAGGATGACAGTCAAAACGGCAAGAAAGTTACAATATGTCAATCATTGTTTGCGTCGAATCCTGAAGATACATTGGACAGACAAGATCACAAACGAGGAGCTCTGGGAGTGGACAGGTCAAATACCGATGGTCAAGCAAGTGAGGAGGAGAAAATGGATGTGGGTAGGCCAAACGCTGAGAAGACCTTCAAACAGCATTGCGAGGCAAGCCCTGCGTTGGAATCCACAGGGAAAACGAAAGAGGGGACGCCCCAAGAATACCTGGAGGAGGAATACGGAAAAAGAGATGAAGGTCCTCGGGAAGAGCTGGAAGGAGCTGCAACAGCTGGCAGAAAAGAGGCGTCAGTGGCGGCAGTTTGTCGATGGCCCATGCTCCAACCTGGAGCCAGGGGCTTAACTAACTAACTAAACACGTTATTAGTTGATTCGATACCAAATTCTCCCAACTAACATCATAACAATTGTATGGCAAGCAGTAAGGAGAGTTGCTAATGAGATCTTAAGAGTTAACCGACTTTTGGAAGCTCCCTATCATTTGCGCTCCGTTACTACGTGTTTCAAAAAAAGTTTTTCAAAATTATTTTATTTGCGGAGTCTGTTCAGCTCTCTCATATTTGGAAGTAATTAGAATCAAACATTAATTATTTGAATTACTCAAGGTTTGGGTATACGATAGTGTTGCAGTTCTTTACGAAACAGAAATCATAAGAGAAATCCAAGAAAAATATCTTAGTGGCACTTCTTAAAGATCAGTTTGTAACTCAAGTTTTTTCGCATTGCATGTCCAGTAAGCGCTTCACAGCACACACCTCCACCGTAAAAAGAAAAGAAAAAAAAAAGAGAAAAAGAAAAAAAAGACTAAGACCTTCATTAATAAGAACGAGTCTTGGTTAATTCATTCCATCTTATGTTTGACCTCATTCTCACTGCCTAGGTACATCTTATTCTTACTCTACTACAACAACTGAATATACCTACGACGACAATAGTTTGACGAGTGGAGAATAGTTAGAATGTGTATGCGGTGTTCTTACTTTATAAGGGTTATCAAATACAATAATTTCAAGTAACAAAGTAAGTAAATGGCAACGCCCATTTCGCCCCCCTTCCCCTCGACCCGCATTGAAAACAAAATGCTAAGTATAAAAAACAATATTAAGTATCGTGAGACCAAGACCTATGAAATGGTCTTATAAACGTACTAGGCGCGTTTTAAGCACATATTTTGGTCCCCTTATTTTCGAGCTGCACTGTTTATATGGCTCATGCAGAATGTAATGGAGACAGGTACTGTGACTATAAAAACATGAACAAACAACTGCCCCCATAATTTATAGGAAAACTTCTCTGAGACAGGTTTGACGCTTGTTCTTGTAAAACGCGTTGAATAAAGCTTCAATTCATCCCCTAACAAGGTAATAGTACTCGAGTATTGGAACAACATTTCTTATCTCCCCAGTGAAACACCGCTTGGATCGCAATAAATAAGGGCAAAGGTAAATGACAATACACTTAAAATTAATTTCAACAGGGTGGGAAGACCCCACATGTGAACTGATTAATGATAATTACCATGAAAGCCCTTCACTGAAGGCTCCTCAAAATGTCTTCCTTTGACGTTTATAAAAAATATCATCGATGCTTTTGCGTGGACAGTGTTCGTATCACGACTTCACAGTCCATAATTTGAACTATGTTCCATTTAATCGCATAGTCCACAATCAAAGGCATGCTATTGTAACAATACCTCTGACTCGTATTGAATAATTTGTACATTATGGGATCAAAAACTTGTTTCAATGCGTGTGTTGTTACGTGTGTAGCATGTGATATTTGATCATATGATACATTGTAATGTCTGAAGGAGCATTAAAAGGCAAAAGTTTGATATTTGATATTTGGCACAGAAATTTTGGATAGAACTCTTGAACCCTTTACTTCCCAGAGGAGAATCACATGTCTCCTGAAATCAATATATTATCCATTAAACAAGTGACAAGAAGACAAACTTATCTTCGAAGAGGTGTTACTTTGATATAAGACCAATTCATATTCAAATGTAAGGCTTGTACATAAGAGAGAGTGTCATTAATCAGAGCATAGCAGCTAAATAGTGTTTCTTGGCAGCGATATATAAAATTAACTTTAGGCTATGTAATATTTTGTTGTGTCACATTTCACATTCCTAAGTTTTAAACTATATTGTATAAATAATTATTGTAACTTTAGAACAGGGTACAAAGAAACAGTAGTTTTTCAATAAATAAATTAGAAAGGAATTTACAAACTAAAACAGCATAGTTTCCACTGTCTCACCCAAACAGAATTGTTTTTATAAAATACAAAGTTTGTTAGATGGCACAGTGTGAAATTTTTTTACAAGTATGAAAAGGTCTGAATCTTATTTATGAGAGGAGTTTGCAAGAGTTTGTGCATACAGTTTATAGATATAATTTTAACAATGAAACAGTTAAGCCACCACACAAAGGAACTAACACAATCATGATGGGACAAGAAGGTTCATCCAAAGCTATTATTCACATTTCTTGAAGGTGTGTATAATGATGATGTATGCGTAAATTTTAGTACAATAGTTTTGATATAATTCTAAAAATAAACTATCTATCTGTCTATCATATCTCAATAATTTACAATTTTCTCACCAGAGTGTGAACTACTATAAATCAAGAAATGACTGATCTTGCTACAAAAACAAGATTTTTAACTTTCTCATAGCTGGCCACCTTTGTAATAAATTCAGGCGGATTCAGGGCCCCACCCATAGGACAATTAGTGTTCCTATAATCCATAAAAGATGATATAGATTGGCGAGCTGAACAATGAAATTCCCTAGCACCAGATTCCTGTAGTATACGTTCCAAATTACGTTCAGTTATTCCACCACCTACAAAAATAACATGTGATCCTTCAAATGCTCTCGAAAAAGTTTGAAGAAACTCTTAGTTAACTGTATATATTTATCACTATGCTAGGGGGGAAACCTCTCAAGGAACTGACTACATTGCACCCCATTTTGTCAGAAATCAATGTATGTTAGGTTCTTAAGCAAAATCATCAAGAATGTAGTGATAGTAATAACAGTTACAATAATAATTATTATTATAATAATAATCATAGTAATCATGATGATAATGACTAAGTCATAATTCATTTACAAATAAATTTTATCCATATACAAACACAGTCATATTGGTTTACTGTGTTTATTACATCCATTTTGAAATCACTGGTGGTCCCTGTAATCTGATTGGCTCTAATTGGTGAGATTTATTCATGAATCACACCATTTTTTGCTCTAAATCGCATCATTTTACACTTGACTGAGTTTTTGACACATGACGTCAAAGTCTTTCTGTTTTGCATACAAAATAAGATGTAAAAGCATTTCTGGTTCCGCTTTTTATTTAAAAACTGGCTCAGTACTGCATAAATAAAATACTTGAATTGACCAAGTCCTGTACTTGGGTGATTTCAAAATAGATGTAATAAAGTGGTAATTGAACCTCGTGTTGTGCAATTTTGGTCTGAAATCATAATTGGGATTTCAAATCGAACTCGCAATGTGTGCTCGTTCTATTTTGAAATCACGCCTATGATTTCAGCCCAAATTGCACTCCACTCAGTTCAATTATTATAAATACACTTAGCTATTAGTGAGAAACACTCACAAGCTGGTTTTCAGGTATTACACACAAAATAAATTAAAATGGAATAGAATGAATAAAGAAGCTAAAGTTTTATTAGGTCAACCTGCCAAACTCATGGACCATGTGTCATCATAATAATCAATCCAAGAGAAGTACTTGTGAAAACATGTGCCTCAAAATTCAATCACAAAAAACTAATAGAGGAGACTGACTCATTGTGAATAGAAAAACCTACCTGGAACAATAGTGATTCTGTCTTTTGCCTAAAAAAGACAAAGACTCAAATTATTCATGTTATCTGGAACATGAATTCTCATTTGATGCCTACTCACACAAAGAAAAGCCTTTGAATAAATGACAATCTCACCTGATGCTACATCTTTGAAGTTTAATTTTCTTCCCTTTGAATTTATCTACTAGCAATCTTGACTGAATTTTCGAAGAATACTAAATACCTTTTCAATTAGATGTGTTATTGTTGGTAATCCTTCCAGTGCTGAAGAATCTTGTCCACTGGTTAAAATACGCTCAAAGCCTAACTTAATAATAACCTCTAAAGAAGTGTAAGGATCTTTGAGCATGTCAAAAGCTGAAAAAAGCAAAAAATTATAACTTCAGTCAACTGGAGCCACCAGAATGGTTCAATAACAAAGTAACATTTATCAAATAATTATACTTCTAAAATGTATATTGGAAAGCTTAAAACAACGCTGGTGTTAATCATGTTTACTTTACTTTTTTCTTACACTGACACTGACTATTGCTAAATAAAATTGAAGTTTTTAAGCTGGGTTTGTAAACTTTTGCACCCAGTCAACTGTGTGGAACTTGTCTACATGTAATGAAAAATTTGATACTTAACCAAGACAGAATTCTGGAATGTTCAACAGTAAGTATAAAAATAAAAAATAAGAGAGAACTACCTCTATGGAAAGTAGCTGGAAGTGGACTTGCTAAATCTAAATCAAAGAAGAGAGAAAAAAAAATTACCAAAAAAAAATCAGATGGACAAAACATAAAATAATGTTCATACCTTAAGAGTAAGAACGTGAGGGAATTTCAATGCTTAATCAAGAGAAGAGGTTTTAATTTATATCTGCAGTGAAACCTCCAGAAATGGCCATTTCTCAGTGGATGCTAGCTCTTTATGCATGGTAGCTAAAGTTACATACTCCATAATTTTCATTTTCACTAATCTAAATCACCACTCCCCTGTTTCAACAGCTTCCTTTCTAAAATGATCAGTCACCTTTACCTAGGGAAAAGTTCAATTGTGCAAACTTTTAATTCTCCCTACTTTCACTTAAGATATGCCATCAAAAACACTGATTGATGAAAGGGTTCTCTGAATTATGTTTACAACAAAATGTAAGGGACAAGGCCACTTGAACTAACATGTTGCCACATTGTATTGAAGAAATATATAATTATTAATTAAAAAAATTGGTCTAACCTCTAAGTTCTTCACATCTCACAGTGTCCACTGCACCTTCGCTAAAGGACAACAACAGCACTAATTAAAATAATAATGATGACAATGACAATAATAATACCAGTAAAAAAAATAATTAGTTTAATACCAGAATATCTGCATGGTGGCCCTGCATTAGAAAACTTACTACAAAAAAAAACAAAGTACCTAAATCAAGAGCTAAGTACTAATGAACATCTTGACTTTTTGTAAATCATGGTAAAAATCTGTAAAACAATGATTAGAAGCGAACGAAATTTACAATCTTGGGAGAACTGTAATTTCATGCGCTATCACTGAATCCTAGCAGCACTGTGTATTAGCTTTGGTCTCTGAATATCTTAACCAATAATGTTATAGAGCAAAAGTCAGCACATGACCTTATTGGTTAAAGACGCTCATTTATATACAATTTAGATAGAGAGTCTATAAAAGTTCCTTTTGTGAGTAGTACAACTAGTTGTGAAGCCCCAACATAAACCTTCAACCCTTAAGATTGGTTTCTAAATTTCTCCCTAAAATATCACTCTTGAATCAAATATAAAAGTGAGGGGTACAAAGGAAATGATCATCAATTTCAGAAGCTCCTGATTGTTGATCAAATTTTCTTTGTCACTAAGTTGTCAGTACCATAGGAAATGTAAAGAAAACAGTGTGGAGAATATCAATACTGAAGTAAATAAATAAACAAAAAAATATGTTTATTGAAGCTCCCCCATAGGGGCTTTTCAGCCACAAGGTAGACTAACTAAGTGTTTGAAAATCTCCACTGGCAGTGGGCTATTTATAGAGCACAGCTGAGGAATTGAACCAGGGGCAACCGAGAACAAATCCAGAGAGTCACAGGGTGGAGGAATTGAACCAGTGACACCGGATGACAAGTACAGCACCCTAACTACTCCACCACGCCACCTCCTGCTGTAATGTGAGGGTATCAAGGGTTAATGTGCATTAAGAAATGCAAAAAAAAAAAAAATATATATAAGCACTGAAGTAATACCTTGGGGTGACTATGTATAGCACAAATAATATTTTTTCCCTCGCAGCATACAGCACTACTGTGGTTTAAAAAAATTTCTAACACTTACACACCTTGTAAGGATGCCAAACACGACTCCATCTGCCCCAGCTTCCTTGAATACCTTGACGTCTTCCTTCATAACTTCAAACTCATCTTCAGTGTAAAGAAAGTCACCTCCTCTTGGTCTTATCATTACAAACACTGGAATTGGTGATCTTTGCTTGATAATTCTAAACATTCCTGCAACAAAAAAAAAACAAAAAAAATTTAGTTTTTACAAGCAGTTGGACCTTGACACACTGGAGACATTCAGCACAGCATTTACAGAAAAACTTGAAACACAAGTAATTTTTAAAACTAAAGGTAACACATTTTGCGTTTACTAAGAAGAGGTGATTTTCTGCTATTTTTGGAAAAGTGTTGATCAAAGTGATAAGAGGAAAAGATGGTGAGATCAAAGACCATTTTTGCTATTTGCTGTTACCATTTACATAATCATTTTCAAATATCATAACCCCTCAGACATCGAAAATCAGGGGTTTCATTAAAATTTGGAGCAGGAGGGCATCTGGATTTCACAGGTGGGTGCATCTGTCTGCAAGGCCCAAAGGGCCTTGCCTTCTTGGGGGGTCGGGGGGGCATGCTCCCCCTGAAATTTTTGAAATTCTACAGTTGCAGAGATGCATTTTCCACCATTTTGAAGCACAAACTAACATCCCAAAGTTACCAGCTCTTTTTAAATTATGATTTGATGCATCAGTCAACAGACAAATTAGTAGATTTGCTTTTGCAACATTTAGTTGCATGGTAAGGTCACTAGAAGCTGTTTTAGTAATGTCATGTATTTCATTATTTGCCAAGTTCTCGGAAGGCGTTGTTTCTGTGCAGCTATCATTTGCTGGGATCTCAGATGACACAGTTTCTGTGCAAATATAGAGTGGAATATAAGTGTAAAGAATTGTTAAGTTGTTCGTTTCAGAGGGTATATGATTTCAATAAAAGTATAAAAAAGGAAAAGGTGTTGGTGTTAGATTTCTTCTATTTTCTAATCTTACTAAGATGGATCTGCTAACAAACACACTGGGTTAAAAAGTTCTTTTCTTTACAGTTGCCATGAACGAAAGATTTCTGTTACCACACGAGTAGAGTTTTTGCATTCCACCACAGACACAGACGAAGGAAAGTTGGCAGCTTCTACAACAAATTGACTTTCAGTTCCCGTCGCTCATAGAAGGTTCAAATTTCAAAAGTAAATCAGAAAAGAATGGAGCTTTCGGGACAATTTTCAATCACTATAGGAGCAGCATGTCTTTCTGAATATAACTCAAACTTTAATTTAGTGCGAACCCGTTGTACCATTTGCATAATGGTACGTCTTGAAACTCGAGCCGGCGGGGAAGAAATTGGTCACGTGCTAGGCAACCACTTGAAAGAGCTAGCCAACTAAGATAACAATCTTAGAGAAAATAAACTTCGTGTACTTGATAAAAAAGGGAAGAACTAATTTATTCCAAGTACTGCTATTTTTTTATGTTTTGGCTTTACTGAAGGCATTTACCACGACAAACCGTGAACCGGAGATTTCTGAATCCAATGTGCTAATTTATTTTCATTTACAGCATTGAAGACCTCAATATTAATATCTCATTTGTGAAGGGCAAAGATATGCCTAGTCTCCCTTGCAGTTGTTTTTAGTCTCGTCACGCAACGCTCCTCCCCACTCATCAGGCAGATTTAAATCTGCCTGATGAGTGCTTAACGCACGAAACTCAGAGTTGCAGCGAACCATGTGTGTTTCTTTCTAGTCACTTAATGTTATATAAGTTTAAATATATTTTTTTAGAAGACACATTAGGAAAACATAGGAAAGTAACTTTTATATTTTTCTTATGGTTGAGATGTTACAAGCAGCCGGGCAATTTGCCCGGTACCCGGCCCTTAATGAAACCCCTGGAAAATTAGCACTAAATAGTGAACTACAAAGTGAAAAAGAGTTTTTATTAGTCAAACTACCTTCAAAGAAAATCAATGCAGTATCAAGCAGACAAGTAATATGAATGAAAAATGTCAATTTGGAGGATCATTAGTTAATACCAGACTCTGAACCAATAACATAGGAATTCTATGACAGTCAGTAAAGTTAATTACTATTATAATAATAATAATTGGAATCCGAGAGTGAAAGGGTAAATGGATCTAGATCCTAACAAGACAACTTGATTATAAAATGGATCAAAAGTGGATATCAAGTGTTAAAAGTAAAAATATTTACAAATACTATTGTACACAGTAAAATTCACCTACCTAGAGATGGTGTGGTTCCACCTTCCATCAGATTGGAGCACAGTTCAACACGAAAGGCACCTACATACAAAAGAGGGACAAAGCTAAGACTATAGAAGAATAAGAAGGAAATGAAACTTCAAATCCAGAAATTCATCCTTTGATACAAAAAAAAGAAACACAACAACAACAACCTAGCTCAGAGGATCTGAGGGTTAATTTGAAATTTCTCCCATATATGCTATGATTATTATTAAAGGGAATAGAGTAGAGCTGAGAAAATATATGCAATGTTTCAAAATTTACTAGGATTACTTAATGTCTTGAATTCTACTTAATATGCGGGGGGAGTTTGAGGGGAGGTGTAAAGAACAGTGGAAATAAACTACTTAGAGAAATAAAAACTCAAACTCCCCTCTCATATAGGGTAGAATTCAGTACATTAAGCAATTCTTGTAAATTTTAAATCATTGCACATAATTATTTTCTCAGAAGCTCTACTCTATGCCCTGTAAATAGAGGGTAAATTTGAAATTTCTCTCAACAATCCGTAATGAAAGCAATATCAGCATTTTTTTCACTGACTTCTGCATCACTAATTTTTCAGAGGTATGCACCTTTATGTATAATTTTTGACTACCCAGATCATGTGTGTAGTTATACCCTTTAGTTGCAAGAGTTGATAGTTGGTTGCTAGTCAGCACAGAGTTGGACAATGGTTGCCAATACTCAGCCAGTAGTCAGACAATCCTCTTCTGATAGAGGATGGATGTCTTACTGTCTCAAAAGTAAACCAAAATCTTTACTGAAAAGTCAATCAGCCCCCAATCTATGAAGAGACAGTCAACAATAAGCTGACTGCCGTGCAACTATTAACCAACTAATCAAAACTATTGCTTGATTGGTCATCAGCACCCCAGTTTGAGCACCAATAGGCCAGTGTATGCATCATGCTTGTAATTGGACAGTTTAATAGGACAGTTTAAGGGACAATTAACATGTTGTGCCTGTGTAAGTGGACATGCGCATGCACTGTTGTCATGCCTAACTAACTAAATAAATAAATAAAATGTCTTCATTGCTCATCAGATAAAAATACATGTCTAATGTTACAGGATAAAAAGATTAAAAGTTCAATACAATAAAGACTAAAAATGTGAAAACTATTATTACGCATAATAATAATAATAATAATAATAATAACTAATACAGATTGTTGAGATAAATTTACTTTATGGAAAGCGGTCACAGCGACCACTTTCCGTCTCACAAGCCCTTATATGTGATTTAAACTTGTGGGACGTTAAAGAACCCACACACACCTTGAAAAGAGTAGGGCACGTAGTGCCCAGTGTTGTGGTCTATCTTTGTGCAGTGTCTATCCAGGGTGAATTGGGGGGAGGGGTGGTGCCTCGCACGGACCTTGTATTCCGTTCGCACTAACCCTTCCAGGTCTAGTCACACCAGGTAAAGTCGTTAAAAACAAAAATAAAAACAAACTTTTGTACCAGCCTTCTTCCTCTCAAATGTTATGTCTCTGGCTCCAAAAATTGACGAGATTTGCCATGTGGTTCAACATGCAAATTTCAATCTTATTTGCATAACTGAGTCATGGCTAAAATCACACATACAAGATTCTGTTGTGGAAATAGACGGATACCATCTCGTTCATCATGACTGGAAGGAAATAATCCATGGCGGAGTTTGCATGTACATCAGAGATACTGATTCCCTTCTCGATTGTTGTAGATCTAGCAGATGAATCTCTCAAAGTTTTCTGGCTGGATGTCCGACCTCATCGACTCCCAAGAGGCGTGAATAACGTTATTGTCGATGTTATTTATCATCCACCGTTAGCTTCGAATTCGAAAATGCTGGATTATCTGATGGAATGCTTGTCCTTTATTGAATCGCGCCATTCCAACTGTGGGATTATTCTACTTGGCAACATCAACAAGCTGGATACAGTGAAGTTAAAATCAAACTTTGATCTCAAGCAAATAGTTAACTTCCCTACTTGAGGATGGAATACACTTGACCGCATTCTAACAAACCTTAAGGATCGCTACACCCCACCGATTGAGTGACCGGCCTTTGGTCTCTCAGACCACTGCTCATCTGAAGTACAACCCAAAGACCATCCAGCACCATCTGAAAACGAGATCATTATCAAATCATCCACCGTTAGCTTCGAATTCGAAAATGCTGGATTATCTGATGGAATGCTTGTCCTTTATTGAATCGTGCCATTCCAACTGTGGGATTATTCTACTTGGCAACATCAACAAGCTGGATACAGTGAAGTTAAAATCAAACTTTGATCTCAAGCAAATAGTTTACTTCCCTACTTGAGGATGGAATACACTTGACCGGATTCTAACAAACCTTAAGGATCGCTACACCCCACCGATTGAGTGACTGGCCTTTGGTCTCTCAGACCACTGCTCATCTGAAGCACAACCCAAAGACCATCCAGCACCATCTGAAAACGAGATCATTATCAAATCAAGAGATTTACGCACAAGTAATCGCCAGGCTATCTGTTCCTATCTTGAACAAGTTGATATCACATCACTTGTCAATGCAGTCGATTCATGTGAAGATAAACCTTCCTTATTGCAGTCTGTAGTGTCACAAAGTCTTTACCTGTAACGGAACAGACTCAAATATACAAGAAGAGTTTACACCGAAAGTAGACAGATCCAACGTATCTAAAACATCCTTAGGTTTAGCAGCCAAGCCTGCAATATCTATGGATACCCAGATATAACACAGTCCATTGTTCAAACTGGTCTTGACTTCGTAGCGCCTATAAGGACAAAAACTATTCATGTCACCGAACCACCATGGATTAACCAGAGGCTTAAATCTCCAATTAATAAGCACCAGACAGCTTTTAGTCTGAGAAATAAGGACAAGTTTTGCTGATTAAGGAACCTTGCAAACCATGAGCGTAAGACATGCCGATCAAAATACTATAACAGCAAGGTTGAACACTTGAAAGAGAGTTCACTAGCTCAGTAAGTGGACCAAAGTAAAGAAACTTAGCAGCAAGTCAAAAGCATCTGGCACCAAGGATAGTATCATTAAATCTCTTAAGCATTTAAACACTGGCGACATAGGTGAATCAATTGACATCTCACTAGCCAACCGCATCAATGATGGCTTTTTAACACCAACGAAGGACTTTCAACCCTTAGCCAAACAACCAGCCTCACTGGTCCTGCACTTTGAGTTAAGTCTATTTGTTACCTCAGTGGAGGTTTTTAAAGCTCTCTTCTGCAATCAACCTCACTAAGGCCCAAGGGACTGATGGGATGCCTGGATGGTTACTAAGGGAAAATGCAGATTTGCTTGCTGACCTGATTTGTGATATTCTGAACACTTCCTATCGTGATTGCCGTCTCCCCCAGGCGTGGAAGGAGGCTGATGTCATTCCTGTTCCAAAGCAAAAGTCAATTTTGATATAAACAAGCATCTGCGACCCATCCCAGTGACCCCACTCCTGTCTAAGCTGGCAGAAGATTTCGTAGTGGAGAGGTTTGTAAAACCAGTGGTTTTAGTAAAAATCGACAACCAACAGTTCAGCACCATTCTGAATTCGTCAACTGTAGACGCCCTCATTGACATTATCCATCATTGGGCCAATGATACTGACCACAACGGCGCAGCAACTAGAATTGTTTTTTTTTTTTTCAATTCTAGAAAAGCATTTGATCTAATCGATCATTCAATTCTGGTGAGTAAGCTGCGTATGCTTGATTTGCCAGAATCGATCATATGTTGGATAACTGACTTCCTTCAAGATTGGAAACAGACTGAGACTCAAGCTAGGACAAGACTGCTATTCTGAATGGCGATCTATCCCTGCCGGGGTCCCACAAGGGACCAAACTAGGCTTGCTATTTTAAATTCAAGATGAAATAAAGGTTTGTTGTTGTTGTTGTTGTTGTTGTAGGCCGTTGGTTCTCCCTGATAATGATAGGTAATATCAGCGTTCCCAGCATGCAACTCTGGAAGTAGATAGACAATATTGCAATCTTGGAGATTGTGGCAAAGAACCAACCAAGTATGATCCAAGTAGCTATCAATGAACTTTGCAATAAAACCAAGGCAGATACCGTAACTTCCAACTAAATGAAACCAAATGTAAAGAACTCAGGATAGACTTTTCTAAATCAGACAAGGAATCCAATCAATGTAAATAACATGCAACTTGAGATAGTCAACCATGGCAAACTCTTAGGACTTAACCTAAGTAGTGATCTCAAATGGAACATCCATATCTCCGAAATTGTAAAGAAAACAGCATCCAAGCTCTATTTTCTGAGACAACTCAAACGATCCAAAGTAGCAGGTAAAGAGCTGACCCAATCTTATACAACATGTATAAGACCTATAACCGAGTACGCCTATCAAGTCTATCACAAAGCCTGCCTAATTATCTTAGCAATGACCTTGAATGTCTCCAGAAATGTGCAATGCACATTATCTATCCAGAGCGCAGTTATGCAGGAGCACTTAATGAAGCTGGCCTCCAACCACCCTCTGAAAGGCATCAGGTCATTACGTCAAAGTTCTTCGAACAGATCACCACCGATAAGAATCATAGACTCCACCCTCTTCTCTCAGAAGTGAAAGCCTTCAACTATAATCTTAGGAGAAGTTCAAAGTTTGTACTACTTAAATGTAAAATGAAGCATTGTCAATCCACTTTTATTAATTTTAATTCAAGTTTTTTATAATTCTTAAAAGGCAGACATACGCTGATTGTCTAGGATCATCGATATTCATATTTTACAAATTCATATATTTTTCTGAGAAATTTTAATTGTAAGCTATATTGTATTTCAGTTTTTGACTGCAACTCTTTTAGCAAATAAACATCTATCTGTCTAGTCACATATATCTGACATAAAATATCATTAAATGTTGTATTTAAAAGTTTATCTATTTGCAAATGTGTTCTTATAACGTTTGGTGTTACTTTAGCCTTTGGTAGCAGTTAAATTGTTCTTTACTTGCAGTGAGCATATCTTCAGAGGGTGGTTATGATGTTTTTATTCATGAAATGTTTATGATGTTTTTATTCATGAAAATGTATGACCACTGTCTGCGTTCTTTCTCAAACTTTGTCATAGTTTTGACAAATTAGTAACAGGAATTTTGGGTTGTCCAATTCTTTCTGTAATCATACTCAAACAAATTGGACTCCTGCTTCCCGGTCGTCCAATTTTGTTAATCCCTCTGCATGATTATAGACCCAATTGGACTCCACTCAGTCCAATTGTCACTATAAATCTACCAACGTTCTATTTACATGTCAACCATAAATCCAGAGATTGACCAATCTATCAACCCTAGACTACCTACTGTACACACAATCCAAATACCCTTCTGTCACAAATGTCAATATGCTTGGATGAATGAATAAAATGTCACAGATTTTGCTAAGCCCGAAAGCAGACCTCCATTTGGTTAAATTTAATTTCCCTTTGCTTAATTACAATTTCCAAGAGGTATTTGGTGAGTTTATTAACAGAAAGGGAGATGGGGGAGGGAAGTTACCAGAAGGGCAATCACAGGGTGGCGACTCGTATGATACTATTCCTGAAGTAACCAATATTTCCCTTTTGTTGGTCAACATATGCATGCATGCATAGTTAACACATGCATGCATGCATATATAGTTAACACATGCATGCATGCATATATAGTTAACACATGCATGCATGCATATATAGTTAACACATGCATGGTTTTCTAAATATGTGCGTAAGTTTGACACAGGCAAATTTAACCCCCTGCCATACAGTAACGCAGCAGGCCAGTTGAACATCGTTACTTCCTGGTGTGATGCGCTCTGGCGGCAACAGACCATATGTTGCCGCCAAAACGCGGTGTTCTACTTTAACAGGTTTGTGAATTAAACCAGACTAACCCTTGAAAATAATAACCTCTTACTTCTCGCGAGATAATTTATGGTGGAAACAATGTGCATCAAAAAGGAGACTAATTTACTTTAATAACTTGTCCAGACACAACTGGATCCATGCTATTTGGAAACTAAAGTTGTGGATTGTATCGCGTTATTTCAATTAAAAAAAAAAAAAGAAAAAAACACTAATATAAAGCCCGGAATATTTCTTACCTCCTTTTTCGGCATTTAACGCAGACTGTACTGAGTCTATACAAACTTCCATCTAGATACTTGGGAATTAGCCGATGACGGCAAGGAAATACGTAAGGATGATAAAATTAACATGTAACCTCCCACGAGAGAAACCTTTACTTTCATCTGTGGAGGACTGGTGTCGAAAATAATAATTCACAAGATGGCGGCCTCACTGGTCATGTGTAGTCGCTGTGCACGAAAGTTAAAACATATTCGCGTAAATCGACCCCTAGCCCTGAGGTAAGATACGGAATAACGCTGATATACCCGTTATGGGTTTAGAACCTCTTAAAATGCACGATCGAGGTAAAATAACGGTCAAATTGCTGTAGAATGAGTGCGTATTGGGTGTAGATTTCCGTCAATTCCAGAATGTACAAGTAGAATGGACGAGCACCAAGGAAAAGAGTGGCAGTGAAATGTTGATTCCTTGGGATTTTAGGAGATCAGGCAAACTATAGGCTGATAATTTTGGGAATAACTCTCAGTTACCCGAAATTTTGATAGACTTTGACATCTATTCCCCCCCCCCCCCCCCCAACGTCTTAAGGTCCCCTAGCCTAATTCTGCTGGGCACAAATTTTATGCTATTTATTCGTATATTTTATGCTATTTAATCGTATATTAATACTTAGTTATTTATTATTTTATTTAAATTATCTTGTTGTGTCCTTACTTAGTGGTTTTAGTACTGCTATTTTAAAATTGATACATGAATAAAAGTTCATCATCATCTTGGCTGCATAAACTACATGATTTCCCGGATTGTATGGGGTATATGGTGTGTAACACTTCTTGGAGGTATGCTGCATCATACATAGGCATACCTGCGAACTCTCCCAGTTTTTGCAGGAGTCTCATCAAAGTTTTCATCAAATCTCCCGGTCTCCCGGTTAGAGCACCAAATCTCCTGGGAAATACCTATTGTTGCTTTTTTCAATTTTTTTTTCAATAATTTAGTTGTTTTCAAGATGTCAAAAAGGATTTAGCGCTCTTATCTGGGGCGGATCCAGGGGTGGTTCAGTCCAACCCCCAAAGTTTTCCCTCAAAGTGCTAGAAATCATGTTTCCTAAGACCTAATTTTCAAATCTCCCAGAGGCAGCATGCCCTCAGACAATTCTCCGAACCCCCCTTGACTAAATCCTGAATCCGCTCCAGCCTATTCAAGCTGTTCTCAATTGGAAAAAGTAAAACAGAGCAATTAAATTGATTTACATTTAACACGTATCGTAACTGGTCAGAAATCAACCAATCAAATTGCATAATAGGTAAATGCTGTTCTAACTGAGAGACACCAGGAACATTTGGAAGGCCTTTGGATGATTTTCGGAGAGTTTTCAGACATTGTCGGAAATGACATTCTTAGAATGCCAAAATTTGGAGACCTCTCCAGATTTTTGTACTCGGGAGTGTTGGTAGATATGCATAGGGTGTGTAAGTTGTACTGGAATTAAAATAGTTTCACCTGCACCTACATGTATTTAGTCTGAATGTGTCAAGCGACTTAATATGTCCCAGCCAAAACTGTAGAGGGGTTTACAAGAAGGTGCAAGAGAACTTGTGAGGGTGATTGTTTCATCACAATGATTTGCTTAGATTGCATCGTTTTTCCCCCCTTTGTTTTATGTCACTTGTGGGAGTAATTCAATGTAGCTTCTTCCATGGTGGACAAGCCCCTGCAAGTAAAACATACCAAGTGAATTTCCCCAACATTCAAACCTTCTCACATTTAAATTTGTTACCAATGTGTCAGTGCAATGACTCAAAAGAAACAGGTGCATGTGAATCTTATTGAAATTATGCTACACAGGTTATTTAAGGCAAAAAAGTTTATTTTGTGAGTTTGTTTACGTATCTATGACAAAATAACAAATAGCTCTGCTGGATATGCATGTACCATTGTATATATTGGACTGGTTTGATTCTAATAATAATAATAATAAGATAATAAGATAAATGATCATGTGGTGCACAGTAACCGCCTCCCGGTTAGCTCAATGGATAGAGCGCTGGACTGTAGTGCGGGAGGTCAAGGGTTGGAGCCCCGGCCGGACCAACACTCAAGGTCTTAAAATAATTGAGAAGAATTTGCTACCTTTCTATAACATCAAGAAATGGTTAGATATTCTAGTCTTCTCGGATAGGGATGAATAAATGGAGGTCCTGAATAAATGGAGGTCCTGTCTCCTGCAGGGTTGGGGCAGGAGACGTTAATTTCCCACACACGAGATTACTGTGTGATGGATGTCCTCCCCTGGGGTGGGACGGGTGGTTTAGGACAGCAGGTCCACATCAGCTATTACAGCTGCCAAATTAATCAACCTGCTTAAACAAATAAATGAACAACAACAACAGTATCATCAGCTTCCTTGGACAGCATTTTTTATGTCAAAATTGTTGGCAAATCTTCCCTGTTCCTTGGGAAGCACCTTTCTGGTGTATACAAAATTTTCAATTACAAGCTTTTGGAAGGGCAAATATCTAACTGAACCAAAAAGGTGGAAGTTAAAAACAATGTTTTGTATTCCCACAAACTCACTGCATACCACTAAATAATATGCAGACTAGACCTGTAGTTATGTGCATCATTTTCTATCCTTCACAGACCACTATGTACTGCACCTTCAAAGTCATCTTCTGATGAAGTGGAAGATAGAGCTACATGTGAGTTACATGTTTTGACTTGAAAAACCATTTTGAAAATAACAAGTTTGTCACCATGGATTTAGTCAAATAATAATAATAATAATAATGAATTAGCCCAGCTTGCCATAAAGTCTCCTATAGCTCAGTAGTAGAGCATCCAAAGCACTAATCAGAACATCATGAATTGGACTCTTGTTAGGAGGACTTGGGTTTTTTTTTTCTCTCTGGTCATACCTGTGACATTTGCAGAATAACATCATCCTTCAACTACAGGTCTATTTGATATTTTTTGATATATGTAGGTTTTAATCTGTAGATAGAATAAGAAAGATGGTAAATCCTTTGGAATTCGAATGTCTGAGGTTCAATTCCTCGTGGGACTCAATTGTTTCTTTGTCCCATCCTTGTGACAAGATGAACGACATCTTTCTCTATTTCTTTACCAAGCTCAAAATTTAGCATCCTTCCTATTCTACTGGCAAACATGATGCTATCAACATTGCCAATCCTAGCAGTAGGCAGAACACATGTCACATATGAACTTGGTAATGGGCCTTGGTCACAACAGAGTCTCTGTGGCTCAGTGGTAGAGCATCAGAGTGCGGAATCCGAAGGTCTGAGACAAGACCAAACAACATCTTTCTCAGGTCTTAAACTTGTTGGATACACACTGAATCAAAATATGGTGTCCAATTTTAACTGCCATTGTTCTGGACTTACTAGCCTCTCACACATGTGATAATCCTTTTGTGTTTCCACGTGAAGACAAGGCTAGTAAGTCTAGAACAATGGTAATTCAAATTGGAGGCCATATTTCACTTCGGTGTATAGTTTTCCAGTTTATTAATTATAACCTGTTGACAACAAAAGTCCAAAGAGTGAAGATTCTGAGGTTAAAGAATTATTTCTTTTTATATTTCAGTTGATTTAGAAGCTCTCTATACCTCTTCCAGGAAAAGGTAAGTTGCCCTGTTGGCTTCCAGACCACAGAAACTAGTTGAACTGGTAAAACCAGCTTTAACATGAACTAACTATCCATGTCAGTGTTGTAAGTTAAAGTGAGAATCAGGTTAGAATTACCAATTTCAATTTTTTTTGTAATTATGATATTACTTCTAGAACAAACTAAGTATAAATTACACTAGTTTGAACTCATTTTGACTTGACTTAATTTGTGTCATGGTTCAGTTTTCTCCTTTGTTTGATATTTTTGTTAATCAGTTCGATTTTCAGTTTTCTTTAATTTCTCTTCAATTGATCATCATAATTGGAAGTAATGAAGGGTAAAATTTACAAATTGAAGTGGTTTATCAAAAATTTAAACCAGTGTTGACTGTACAAAACATACCTTTTATTCTTCAAACAGGGTTATGTTATAATTCCACAAATATTTATTAGGTTTTAAATGTTGTAAGCCAGAGAAAAAAATTAAACCACATTTTTATTACTCACAAAAATGAAGGAAAACCTCTATGGTCAACCCTTTACTTTAAAATTTTTCCTTTATTTCTAAATTGCCTACCTAAGAAACTTGAGAGCAAATCTACAGTTGTCAGTGTACTTTTTTAAAGATCCTCAAGTATACTTAACCTGTTTTTTGTTTTGTTTTGTTTTTTTCCCAGAGATCCATTTGCTGTATTGAGAGCATTGGAGTCTACTGTAAAACCTGTGAGTATCCTTTTTCTCTTGTTTTATCCTTACTGCAATTAAAACTTGCTCTCCAATGGTTACATTAATCTTTAAATTAACTAATTAATTATGTTTTGATTCTTGGGAGGCAAATCATACGATTTGCCACCTTCTACTTTGAACAGTGTATTCAGTCTTTCTCTCTTAACTTTTTTACAATCTTAATAAATTTTTGAATGTTAAAAATTCTTTCTTTTGATATTCAGACACATTTCATGCCCAACCCTGAGTTTATTGAAGATGCTAATTTGCTCCCAAAAAAAAGAGACATGAAGGTTTGTTCTTGATATGGTAATGGCGGATGATGTTTTAGATCTTGTTTTATTATTTTTGTCTCTCTGTGTTGAAGTTTGTTGAATGCATAATAATAATTTAATAACTTAATATTTATATTGCGCAAATTAACATGTGGATATGATCAAATGCACATCACAACACTTTTCGGGGGACTTTGGCCAGACTGCATCATGTAGAAACTGTACAGTTCTTAGAAGTAGTTAAAGTTAGGTAATACTGCATTTACATAATGTCTTCATGTCTAGATCCTTTGCTTCAACTTTGATTTGTTTTATTGGATTTTAATTTTTATTAATTGTAATTAGGATTTTATAATTTACAGTTATGTAACAATCCTGTTGATAAAGGCTGATAGTTTCAAAAGAAACTGTTTGGGGCTGTGTCAGTGGGGGTAACGAAATAATTTGGATATATCAACTTTGTTGATATATCCAAAGTATTCGCTCCGACGAAGGGCTAACGCTCGAAATGTCAGCTTTTATAATCGCTACGGTGGCCAATTTACCATTTCAACTTTGTTGATATATCCAAATTAATCCTGTTGATAGTTTCTTCTTTCTTGTAGGAAAAGTGTTTTTGGGCTAAGAGGTCGGGTGTGGAAGCGGCCAAGTTTGTGATCTCAAATTGCCCTGGAATTTTTCCACTTTGGAATGCAAACCCTGTAGGTGGACATTTTATGCATAAATCACACCCCAATTTGATTCCCATAACCCTTTAACTCCATGAGTGACCATAATAACGTTTAACAACGCTGTGCTCTGAGGAAAATTGAATGGAGCCCAGTGCTCTGAAACTGTGAAATCCAGGGTGCCCAGCATATGCTTTGTATGAAAAAAAATAAAATTTCCAAGTCACCCAAGAGCAAAAGTAAGGCGCCAGGGGCCACCAGGCACTGCTAGAGCACAGCCTTGTTTAAGTATTGTATGATAGACAGTATAGGGGAATCCTTGTTTACAATATTTGCCTCATTAGCATAAGCAATTCAGTTTCTGATGGAGCTAAAAATAAATCAGTTCTGAATATCGAAAGTTCAAAGTACGATTAGCTCGGCCAATGAATACGAGCCTGATGCATTGCATACTTTTTGTGCAACACGGGTTTAAAAACTCAAAATTTTACGTAGAATGTATGAGCTCATTAGTGCTTTTGCCACCCAGAAATTTTGCAGTTTTTGATGGACTTTTTCTCCTTGAATATTACACCCAAAGAGCTAAACATTTCACCATGTACTAAGGTTTTCTAGCTCTTTAGCTGCCTGAAGTCAATTTGTATCTAACATGCTTCCTTCTTTATGCAAAGCCGTATGCAAATGAGCAAAAATGTAAACAATGACGTCAGCGTGAATCCGCCTATAGAGAATTGCCAATGAGAGCTTGAAGCATTTGGTATTTGATCAACTCCTGGTAATAACCCCCTAAATGATATTTTTCTTCATTCTCATCACTTTTTTGTTTGATGTTGCACTGGTAGTGTATGTAGAAATTCTGTATTGGTCACTCTTGGGGGTTTAAGTGTAAAGATTTCTAGTCTTTGTCTACATTTGTTTTGTGTACCTTCCATCTTTTTTTCATCTCTCCTTTTCACACCAGGCATGGAAAGTAGATGCCCAGACTGTTGCGGATGACGACATTCAAACTGAAGATCAACTTAAAGGTTAGTCAGAAGTTGCATTTTGATTTGAACAAGTGCACTAAAACATTGATGGAATTAATCACCAACATCAAAAGTGTTATCGTGATTAAGTAGTTTTCCTACTTGATGCATATTGGTAAAATTTTGATCAACAAACTTGACTGAGAGATCACAAACCAACCAATAAAAATATCGAAAAACCCTACACAGTTTTGAAGACCAACCCCTCAAGATTGAAATTACAAGTGAAAGTGCAGTGAGATCATCTAGGTGAGAGCAGTCCTGAGAAGGACTGTTGGTGGTGGTAGTGGCTGACATTTCAACAACCTGTGCTGAAGTCATCATCAGAGTCAAGTGAATAGTTGTTGTCAGTAGAATGTTCTTAGTCCAGTTTGTGTAAAATGATTGGTCAGTTTTGCCTTGATGTTATTGGCTGTAAGACTCCAGTGGCGTAAGTTGGTTGTAATTGGTCTGTTTGGATCTGTCAGTAAAGTTCGGTTTGTTTGAAATGTTAATGTTGTGAATGAGTCATTTGTATGGACCCGGTAGTAGTTAACACCTGTTTAGGGGAGTCTGTTCTTGTCGTTTGTTTTGGTGGTGGTGGTAGGTTGGTGAGTGTTTTGTCGGATGAAGTTGTCATTGTAGTCGTTCTTTGAAAAAACTCGGTAAAGGTATTTGTTCTTGTTGGAGAAGCTGTCTGTCGTGTTGCATACTAGTTTTGTACATCGTGTTAGAGTTCTGATAGTTGTGGCTTTGTGTGATATAGGGTTGTAAGATGACATGTCTAGTAATCTGTCGGTGTGTGTCAGTTTCCTGTAAACTTTCGTCCATAGTGAGTTGTCGTCATAGCTTACCAGACAGTCTAGAAAAGGAAGTTTGCCATTTTCTTCGACTTCTCTGGTAAACTGTATGTCAGTGTTTTGTCCATTATGGTGGTGGTGGAATGCGTCAATTTCGTCGTGTCTTACAGCGGTGAATGTGTTGTCAATGTAGTGTAACCAAAGCGGTATTCTTTGTGGGCAAGTTGAAAGGGCGAGTTCCTCGATGTTCTACATCACAATTTCTGCTACAACAACAGAAACTGGAGACCCCATGACTGTGCCATGTAACTGTTTGTAGTGTTTACTGTTGTACTGAAAGTAAGATGACGTGTTGGCAGCAGTAGTGGGTCGGTAGATTGTCGGATTGCAGACTCAGTACATTGTAGGGCCAATTGAAGTGGAATACTTGTAAACAGAAATTTCACGTCAAATGACACTAGTTTGTAGTCATCAGGTAGCGTTAATGAAGTCCTCAGTGGATTGTAGTTTATGTCTGGATTTGTCGGTCAGCATTTGTAGTATTGTTGTCAGGTACTTGGATAGTTGATAGGTAGGAGAACCACAGAAAGAAACAATAGGTCGGATTGGGAAACCAGGTTTGAGTAGTTTCGGCAAACCGTAGAGTTTCGGTGGCTGTGGTACTGAGCACCTTAGTTGATAGTACCGTTGGGTGTCAATGGCATTCGTTTTCTTGAGTGTCAGTAGTTTACTGTTGAGTTTGCATTGAAGTGCAGGAGTTGGGTCACGTTTGAGGTCTTTTGTAGGTTTGTTTGTCGTTCACCAGTGCATCCACTTTGTCATGTTAGTCAGTTTTGTCCATAACAACAGTAACTTGCCCTTTGTCGGCTGGTAGAATGACTACGTTCTTGTTGTTTCTCAGTCGATTGAAATTGTGCATAAGTTTTATTTGACTGTGCAGTCAGATTTTGATATATGATTAATTCTGCTCAAAGAAACATTTTCCATTTTGAATTGTGTTGCCTTGTTCGATTTGTGCTTATATCTTATATCTAGCTGAAAGAACATAATTTTTGCCAAATAGTGCATTATATAACCTTTCCATTAAATTATATAATTATAGTTAAAAATTAAGGCTTCAAATGCATGTAATGTTCAAAAAAAATTTTTTTCGCCAAAGACACGGGCAAAGGTCTGTTGTATCCTTAAGAAAAATAAGTGTCTGAGTAGCTATTAATAACAGTTTAGCCAATAGGAAAACCACCAATTAATATGAAACTAAAGTGTAAATGTGCTTCATTCTTATGACACCACTCCAAGCTGCAACCACTTAAAAGTTTGATGGTGCTATTTTTTGTATTCTTTTCTCTTGAAACTTTTTTTGATATCTTTTAATAAAAGTTCCCCTACTGGTAACTTGAATTTACAGAGTAGAAGTGGAATCATATCATTCTATCTCTGACTAATTCTTTTTCATCAGCTCTAATTGAGGATCATAAGGCAAGGAAGGCTGCACAAATCTTTGAAAAATTCAAGGAGCAAGGTTGAAAAAATTTTGTTTTTACTACTATTTTCCTCTAATCATAAATGAATAGGCCTTGACCCAATTTTACCCCCAGGCCTTGCATTTAAGGTGCAGACTGGCATATTGTAGTAGAAAAGTATTCTCAAAACTCCATAGTTAAATGTATACCCACAGGAAGACAACAGAGTGACAAAGACAGAGCTCGACACTAATGGTAGCCTGCTAGCCTCAGACTAGTAGAAATTCAGTTTTGGCCAGTGATTTTCGATTTCCACTAGCCAGTTTGGCTAGTAAACAAACTGAAATTGTGGTAACATCTAAGATATCACTAGCCACTTGGCTAGTAAGTAGAAAAGTTAGTGTTGAGCCCTGAAAGATTTACAAATGTTTAGTGCAAACAGGCTGTGGGAGTGAATTTTCAGTAAATAGTGTCATGATCATGCATTAGAGCTGTTAAAATACATTTTAATGAGTTTGCTTAGAGAGGATAAAAACAACAAAGTTGTACACAAGGTGCAGCTGATTGTGTCACTGATAGAATCTATCTTTTTTATGTGATAAAGAGGCAAAAAATTGTTAATGGTGACATCATCTATGCATCTGTCCTTTAATAGATCATAATTAAGTAAAAAGCAATCAAAATGCATTCGTAATTCAGCTAATCATATGAAGATGGTTTGTTAACATCACCTTTTACAGGGGTTGAAGTCTCACTGGAAACACAAAATCTGTTGCTTGACTTGGTTGCCTATAAACTAGGAACTGAATCAGCTGAAAAGACTTTAACTTCTGAAGTAAGTTTTAATAATAATAATAATAATAAAGACTATTTATACAAGGTAGCATGTAATAGCCACAGGTTAATAAACTTGAGGCCCTGATTTAATCAACTAATTACAAGTTAAAAATAGAATAACACTGAAAATTATAAAAAAAAATATCCGATTTTCATATAAAACTTGATCACTAAAATATGGTGAAAATGGTGTAAAAATTGCTGGTCCCTAAAAAACTTACTCCACAAGTTATGCTTAAAACAGGCTACAGAATCCACTTTCCTAGTAGATAAGGGTACATTATTCCAGAGTCTTGAAGCTGATACTGCAAATGTGAGCCCACCCTCGGTTTCTCTTTTATATTTAGGGCAAATAGTGTTAAGCGTTAAGGGTTTCCATAATGTTATTGTACATGCAACACAGCCAACTATTTTCAGATGAGAACTGAAATCATTTAACCTTAAGAGAAACATGATAGTGTTATCAATTGAATATACCAAAATCTGTTTGAAATTGTGCCTATTAAACATTTATTAATTGTCAGCAATATTTCCTTGATTCCTGAAGGAAAGGTCAGAGTATTTAGAGACTAGTGATGCAGATACAGATGAGAGTACAATGGGTAGTGATGATGAGCTAAGTACCCCTCAGGTATTTTATTTACATATACTACTTGTTTCTTTACTCACACAAGCCTAATGGCCCCTAACTGACTGCCAGGTAGTGTTCTCAGTTTCCATGATATAAAGTGTTTAAAACTTAGTTCCCCTAATAGAACACCTTACAAATTATTGTCAGGTGATGAAGACATTTGAAATTTTTAGGTAAATTTTCTGGTCTTACCTCCCATTTCAGGGATCTGTTAAGGCTTTGATTTTCATGGATCAGTCCTCTCTTTTAAGAATGTAACTTGTATCCCTCCCGTGGTTCCCTTCTTATTTATTTAGATTTACCTGGTTATTTATTATTATTTTCAATGTGATCCAATTAAACCTACTTTTAGTTTTTTTTTTTTTTTTTTCCTGGAATTACAATACTCATTGATTCAAAAGCATGGAATAATCCAACATTGATTTGCATGTTATGAAAATTGCAGTTTGAATTTTTGAACTTCCTTTCAGATTAAAGAACTGATAAATAATTTGTGTATTTTATTCTATAGAATGATGGTGATAGAGATACGCTTTTATGGAAGTGAGTGAATGATTTATTTATTTATTTATTGTATACATGTATTGTTTATTGCTCCCTCTTTAACCCTTTAACTTCCAAGATTTGATTGTTAATTCTCCCCTCTAGCTGCTACACATCTCCTTGTAAATTAGTTTTGAGAATTTAGTGTTAGATCAAGATAACAACTTCCACCTGATAAGTTTGAGCATTTACTGGTTATTGTATTGAATAGTTTAGGAAGAAATTTCATGATAATCACTTTAGGGAGTTAAAGGGTGTGACTGTTGTTGTATTTTTTATAAACTATTCTCCTTGTTTTTTAAAATGAGCAACCAAAACAATTATGCTGGTAATTGTTGCCAGAGTTTCACGTGAAGTCTCCATACTTGGATGAAGAGAAAGAGAGAACTTTTTTATAAAGTTTTTTATAGTGTATCCATATATCTCACTTGAAACACAAAGTTTAAAAAAAATGTTAAGGTTTGCTATGTTCCCACTAGCTCAATACCATACGCAGATGGTGACTCATTCTGAAAATTACATGTAAGATGCCATGATTTTCCTCTGCTTACCATGGAAATCAAAACAGTACTTTTTTTCCTACTGAACTGAAAAGTTGTTATGTCTTTTTTTAAACAGCAGTGACAATTATGCTGAACAATTGTTCAAAAGTATGATGACAAAAGATGGCAGAACATATGAAGCTATGATACTAGGTTTGATAAAGGTATTACACTTCAAATGGGTTTAATTGATGACAAGTCATTTTTTCTTTTATTGGGCAGGTATGTACGTGAGTTTTTAAGACAGACAGATTCCTGTATCATGACCCAAGTAGTTCCTGCTTTAATTCTTGCTCTGAGACTATTGAGATGGCTACACATGACTGGGTGTGCAGCTCTGCGGCTCAGCGCTAAATTAATATCCACCACTATTTAACTTCACTTTGGTAAATAATTGTTACCAGTAATTATTTTATGCAGAGAAAAATGATTTGTCTCCAATATATAACCTTTAGTAATGGGAGTGTCTCCTCTCTGGTTTTGGTATTCACAACCGATCTATGTGCAAAGCAATCAGAACATAATTATACAGAAAACATGATGAACCTCTTTGAAACAATGGTTATTGTCTTCCTCTTTTTAGTTCAGAGCTTACAAAAGAGCCTTTGATATGCTAATTGATGGAATGAGAGCAAATGGACACCAAGGTGGGATTTCTATTATTTAAATATCTTAGTGATAAATATAATTATGTTTATGATTGAATTATTTAAATTTTTCTGTTAGTTTAATGCTCATGAAAATCATGCAATTATTTTTGTTAATTTGCAGCTTCTTTGTTGACATACAATTATCTAATAAAGGGAATCTCAAGACTTGCAAATTGGGAGATGGTACAGGTCAGTACACAGTTGAACCAGCTGACTGTATTAAGTGGCACTGTGTAAAGCAGTCACCCTGTATTTAGTGGTCAATACTATCATGTAGAAGTGTACATGTAGTTGTATGGCCCTGTTTGTGAAAAAAGTTTGAGCAAGTACATGCTTGGAGCCTAAATGATCTTTTAATAGTCTACTCCAATGACCATGGACACTAAGTATGATTGAAGTCTAAATTACTGACCAGTCTGATATTGAAGTCTAAATGACTGACCAGTCTGATATTGAAGTCTAAATTACTGACCAGTCTGATATTGAAGTCTAAATTACTGACCAGTCTGACATTTTGACTTCCCAATCTCAGATTCTTATCAAAGAAATGGGTAAAGCACCTGTGGTCATTCCTGACATCGGTAAGTTTATTTATACATCTTCTATCATTTTTTACTATTGTAATAATTCCTTTGAAACACATTGTTCGTGTCATTTTTCTCTAGTGGGATGTGCCAGGTTTTCTTTTTTGCATGGGAGTTAATCTTCTGCACCGCTACCTTTTAGCATCATTATACAACCTTTAGTTATTTTCAATGTGGAGGCATGGTGGCCTCATTGTTGGTGCGCTCAACTCCAGATCGAGTGGTCTGGGTTTGAGCCCTGGCCAGGACATTGTGTTGTGTTCTTAGGCAAGACACTTTACTCTCACAGTGCCTCTCTTCACCCAGGTGTATAAATGGGTACTGGCAATTTAATGCTGGGGGTAACCCTGCGATGGACTAGCATCCCATCCAGGGAGGAGCAGAAATACTCCTAGTTGCTTCATGCTACAGAAACCAGAGTTAAGCACCGGCCTAATGGGCCACTAGGCTCATAAACAGACTTTACCTAGTTATTTTCAATACTATAAAAATTGTGCTGTATCAGTTGCAGTCTTTAACTGCCTAATTTAACCTAGTCAGCAAAATTTTCATTTAATGGGTATTCATTTGTATTTCTTTTCTAGTCACATTTAATTCCCTTATGAGGACTGCTGTTGTAGCAGTTGAAGAAGGACAAAGAACAAGGCTTGTATTGTCTTTGATAAGAGACATGAAAGATCTGGGAATAAGTAAGTTCCAAAATAATTATAGGTTACACATAAGTGCATATGTAATCTAAATTTTTCTATTCTTTGTATTTTGTAAGGGGACAAATGTCAATTGGGGCTCACCCTGTATTTCTCTCCTGCCATTATATTTTTGTTTATTTATTGCGTGTCTCTGTTCATGTATTTACTTGTAAATTGTATTTTTCAGTGGCAAATCTCAATAAATTAAACTAAACTAAGTAAGTTGTGTATGTTATATAGGGGTCCCTGCATCATGACCTAGACACTTCTTGAATCTTTTAATTTGGTACTCTGTACATTGCGAACCCCTGAAATCACATTTACGAGTACTTTTAGACCTTGCATTGTTATCCCCAACACCTTGGGTCAACTGCAGTACAAAGAAGTAATACATATATCTTATTAACCAAGCGCGAGGGCCGTACTGGGAGAATATCGGCCCAAGGTCTTGACAGTACGGACCAAGCGGTCCGTACAAAAAAGACAGAGGGCTGATATTCTTCCAGTACTGTCCCGAGCAAGCTTGGTTAATAAGAGATTTATTATACGACTGAAGTTCAAAGGGACACAAGTGCGGTATCATTCGGGACCATTCAGGACAGTGCCCAGTCCAATACTGATAGAATATTGACCAGCAATAGAGCATTTTGATTGGTTGATTTTAGTTATTGGCCCTCTGACTGCCCGAGTCAAATATCAGGACTGAAGAAAGAGAATTTACTCACTTGAATTTGGAGGTTATATCAAAATTTAGTATAATTTCGGAGCTGAGCAAAGAGTTTCCAGCAATCTGATTGGTCGAGCGGTTCCTTATATGACGCTATATAAACTGCTCCGCGCAGTTTATATGAAATGTTAAACTAAAATGTTAATGAATGTTACTAAAATGTTATGATTTTAGAAATTTCTCTGTTGTTCAGCTCTGAAATTATACTAAAACAATTATTCGCCTCAGGTTCGGAGAATACTGTCGAATAATCCCCGAGACGAAGTCGAGGGGATTATTCGACGATATTCACCTCGTCTTCGGCAAATAATTGTTAAATAGTACATGCAAATTGCTGCTTTAGTGAAATGTCAGTTGATTATTTGTTATATGGCAATAATAATGAAAGGGCTATTTTGAGTTGAATTAGATGTCTGCTCTGCGTAAGGGAAACTTCAGATTTTTATGACTAATGGAAAGTATGTTTTCTTTAAGCGCCATCAATGGAAACATACCATCAGTTACTACGAGCAGAATACCTGCCATTTTGGCAGAAGAAGAATGCAAGGCGGAAGAACAAACGTAAATGTCAAATTATATGCATAACATCTACTATTTGTAAGTGCTGATTATGAAGTTCATCCCCATCCAAGAAGAAATCAAAAGGCTGATAGGAAACCAGCAGCCTTGTAAATAGACTACCAGAAAAAGGGCTTTTAGGCATGTGGCATAGTGGCAAAGAAGAAACAAGAAAGAAGACAGGCAGACAGTTGGACTGTTAGTTAGAGAAACAATTCATCTTTCAAATCAGCACTCTTAATTAATCCCCACAGTATCAATGAAAGCTTTTCATTCAAAAAAATTATTCTTGTTCTCATGTTAACATGTTCTTGCCAAAAGCAAACCTTTGTTTTCCTCTTTTAAAACACATGCAACCCACAATTTCTTTATTCACCCTGATGAGGGGCTAATGCTTGAAATGTCAGCTTTCAAAACCCTCTGTATTGTCCAATTTACACTATCAACTCAACCAAATTATCTGGTAAGACAGATGGACAGACACACAAAGGAGACAACCAAAAAGCACATTGAAGTAGATTAAGAGTCACCCCCAAAAACTGGAAGGCCAGACAAACATGTAGACAAACAAATACAGATATTACTATGTGTACCTGGACAACTCCAAACAAAAACATTTCCTTTAATGAACCCGTACTTTCAAGTAGACCCGCTGATGGGTAAACAAGAGTCTGTGAGACAATCTGATGGAGAAAGTATATATCCACCATTATTATTACTATATCACTTAAAAGCTTTTTCTTTTCTCCATGTCTTTTCAGAACCATTGCAAAAGATGTTTGCAAATCCTGCTGTTCTTGATCTTGTTGTTACTCAACTGGAATCACTGCCCAATCTACCCCCCATTGTGGACCCAGAAGATAGTAAGACTCCTATTAAGGAAATCCACCTTTTTGAAGCCTTTCACAAGATGAGCTCACATTTTTCTCTAGTATTGGCTATTTTGTCCATTTTGTCTGTGCCACTGTTGCCAAACCCCCTCAATAGCTGTTATAATAATTTCAAATGTCTTTCTACTTTAGAAGAAAAGACTTTGCCAAGTCCATTATTAAGGAATGTTTCCAGTGGTCTCTGTGTGTTTGTAGACCTTTTGGGCTTGAGCTTTTTCTAGTTGGTGATCATTTCCTTAATGTGTGCTTTAGGCATGACATTCTAAGGAGAAATAATACGCTAGTCACACCTAGGAGTTGAAGTGTTAAACACTTAAGATACAATGCAAGAAAAAACTCAGATAATTGAGGCTCGACTATAATTATGCCCCATTATTGTTGAGATTGAAGAATTATAATTATGTGAAAATTTACCTAATAATTTTTTTGTTTTGAGCTGATGAGAAAAAAAATCTATTTTTCAGCTAACTTCTTTACCACAGCCATGAGTGCAGTAAGTATTTTTACCTAAAAATTACGCTCATGTTTACAAATGTTTGATCAGAAATGAAGTCTTGAGAGCATTTCCTTGATACTAATAATGAGACCCCCCTCCCCTTTCGAGAAAGATTCCCCACTAATTGCCCACTTATAGTTGCTCTTTTCAGTAACTTGCAAGTTGCATGATTGCATGATGTTGGAGACAGACCATTAACAAAACACTGCTGTCTATCATGTTGCAGACAAAAAAAACAATTGAAATAAATGCCTTCGATTTAGCTCCACTTTCCTCAGAAAAGAAAGTGATTAAACAATATTTTCAACTTTTCTTAAGTGTCCCCTCCCAATGTTTGTTTTGAAAACAGCATAAACAATGTAGGTCACCGTGCTTGTTTAAGAGATTATGGTGGGCTGATCTTACCCTGTTTATTCCTGCACTGGCACTAATTGCATGCATCATTTCATCAGTTCATGGTACATTTTGGTTTCAAGGGTAACAATTGGAAAAAACTTACTAGAGCATATGGAACAATTTGTGGGAAAATTTCACAATTTTCGACAACACTAACTCAAAATGTTCCTCAAGTCATTGCTTTCAAGGTTAGAACTTACATCTTCAAGTAACAGGCTTCATGCACACTTTAAGCTATATCTTTTTTTTTTCTTTGATAACTTTTTTTCCAATTTAAAAGGGATAATTTGTACACCAAAATGATGCAATGAAAAAATTAGGTCACCATTCTCATTCAAGAGCTTAAGACTGTTATACCTCTTTACCTAATTCATTAATTGAAAAACGACACGATATCTTGGAATGCATGTTTGCTTATTTGCCTGATTTTCATGCACAGTACAGGATGTACAATGCAATACTGAGGAATCAGCTCGACAAAAGGGATGGATGAAAACAAGCTAGGGAAATTCAATTTTAGAATTGTCACTCAAGGCCTTCTTCTCCCACATTGCTTCATTTTAAGATTGCCCATTTAATTTTTTTAAAAATAAGAAAAATGAACAAAACAATTTGAACCCAAGTTACACAAGTCATAGGAAGATCAGTTCTGGCCTAATAAAAGACCTCAGAATTGACAAAACAGTCTTGCCCATTTGATCAAAAATTAATATTTAAAAAAAAAATTATGTGAAAGCAATCCATGATTGATTTTGATTTGTTCTTTTTAAAGGCTGTTATTTGTATCGATGCTGATCTAGCAATACGTGTGTACAACTTGGCGGAGAAAGAGAATAATGCTGCCTTTCTTGGTGTGAAATATTCTAGGTTCTAGTAAGTAATTTTTTTTTTTGGAATTATTTGTGGTCTACAAACAAGAACAATCCTGCCATAGTATACACACTAGTATGTATATGAGAACGATCCTTCGCAGTAAAGCACTATTTGAGCAATAGTGAAAATCAGACCTGAAAAAAATTTCAGGCCTGTACGGGATTCGAACCACTGACCTCTGCGATACTAGTGCAGCGCTCTACCAATTGAGCTAACAAGCCAACTGGGAGCAGGCCATCAAATTAATTCGATATAAATATTTCTTTCTCATATACACACTAGTATATGAGAAAGAAATCTCAGGGCTGTACTGCCTCAAGAAAGAATTTAGTATGACCTTACTGTTGCTTATATGCTTTGTATACTACTGGTTTTACAAAGAAGACCTGCTTAAGCAAAATTAATGTACACAGATGTAGTGAGATCCTTTTCATGTGGAAAAAAAAATGCTGTGAGAGATCATCATGTCATCCCATCTGGATTGGGTGACTGCGCTCTTTGAGTTAACCAGCCATGAAGATTTGTTTGATTTGGAAGTTACTAAGCAACTAATTTCTGTGGATCATTAAATCAAATGATAAACCAGCCTGTCAATCAGTCAGGCAGTCAATCAATCACAACAACACATTGTTCTTCTAATTTACTGGCTCAGGGATTGATCGATTGATTGGCTGACAAGTAAATAAATTGACTGACCAATTGATTCTTTAATTGATGTCATCACTTTTTTATTTTTCCATCCAATTGTTTGTGTGTACATCCATTCATTCATTACTTCTTCTGTAGTGCCACATTTTTTGTGGCCCTCTCAGTATCAGATGTGGACTTTCATATACTTTATAAGTACTACAAAGAAGTTATACCTGAGGTATGTTTGTCAACTGCTCTGTATTATTGAATCTTTTGATCCATTGTTTGAGGGAGAAAGCTTGTTGTTGTAAAGACTTCATCATAAAGCATGCTTTTTTTGTCTTTTATTGCCTCTTTATTATTCTAATCCCCCTAGTTTACTGTCTTACAGTTTTTCTAAAGTTACCTTCAAGCTCAATGGTTGAGCATCTGAAGTACTAATCAGATCAAAGATCATAGGTTTGACTCCTATTTGGGACACTCTGAGCTAATTTTCTCTGAGTATGCATTTGTTATTTACTTTGTTACAAAACAGCTTGAACTATTTTGGCACACCCCCTTTGAAATGAGAAATGATGCCAGAAGAGAAGAGAAATTAGGTGTAAACCTTTTAAGTCATTGTCAAGGTGAAGCAAATATCCCAGCTCAAGAGAAGATAGACATAGGCGTACGGGCAATTTTTTGCCAGGGGGGGGGGGGGCGGTGAACTATTTTCCCAAAAAATTCTCACAAGTTGCCCAAATGTCTACGAAACAGTCGTGATATGATACACTAACATAGACGTACATATAAAACACGTTAAAACAAATAGCTGTCTGTCATTTCGACGGCCAAATATATCAATGATACGATCCATGTCTTTCTGGACTACAGAGTTGGCATATTCCCTTTCATTGTTAATAAGTGCGATGTTACTAACACGTTGTTGCCCCATGGTGCTATGGAGGTAACTTTTCAATCTGCGCAACCCATTGAATGATTGTTCTGCAGAACATGATGCAGCAGGTATCACTGCAAGGAGATGTACCACACCAGAAAACTCTGGGAACATATCAAATAGATCATTCTCATGCATTGTCTGCAACATTTCTGAAACAGTCATATAGCCTAATCCACGTACACGACGAAAACTCACGTACATTTTCTGCTCGGCTTCCAGAATCTCCCCGTCGATTTTGTAAAATTTAGCAACTCAGGAGAAGCTTTCGTATCTGGTGTTTCACTCTGACAGATATTTCCCAAATCACATAGCATTTCCTGGTCATTTCCGCTAAACCTGAGCTCAAGCTTGGACAGCACCTTATCGATGGACGCATAGTGAGTGTTTATACAATGGTGCGATTCTGGTGTCTGCGTTTGTCTTTGCGTGTTCACCTACGAGGGTTTGAAGGTGGCAGGACGGTGTTTGTCTGGGTGCCCTGGTTTCTTGTAATTCAAACTGAGAATTGGTCAGCCAATTCTTCATTTTCAGACCCATTGCTGATGCTAACTGCCATACACTTTTGAAACGTTCTTCACTCCGACACTGGCGTAGGGTCTGAATGGTCAAGTTGGCATTTCTATGAGTGGAGATGACTTTGACCGTCTTCCCCTGAAGATATCGGCACAGACTACTAGTCTTGCTCAGGATTACTCTCAGTACACACAGCCCAAAGACAAACTCCAAGTCACAAATGGCGTTCAATAAGGCTCTACTCTCAGAGTAGGTTTTTCGATCTTTGTCTGAAGACAGTGTGAGCAGGGCTTTTACAATCCGTTCCATTTGCCCACGTACGGCCTTTGCAGCTTCCCACCAGCATGACTGTAGCGTGGTACTTAATGACTTCAGCGTCAGTTTTAGATCCTCACCTTGTACGTCTGCATCACTAAACAAGGCGTGTTGTTTGGGACTCGCTTCTAAAAAGTTGTACAGAGCCTGGAAAGTTCCCAGAGCATTTCACAATTGTTCAATCTGTGTCACAGTATCCTTAAGGGCGAGGCTGAGCACATGTCCGTAACAGTGGACGTAGATACCGAGCGGAGAGCACTCTTCCATTCTTTACGCCATAAAGGACGTGGTGAAGCCAGTTAAATTCACACAAGACAGTGGTTGCCGAGCACGTGACTCAGATCTTCTGAGATTCTCCAGTGGATAACCTACAATATGATCCTAGAAAGTTATGCCAAAATTGACTCTAATTAATTCACGACTGGAAATTCCTCACTGTAACTAGTGCAGTGCAGCAGACTACACAGTGCCCAGTAACAACAAAATTACAAATATGTATATCAATATATGATCCCCTTCAAAAATAACCAGAAAGTGATCACGTGCTAGGCAACCACTGTCTTGCGTGAATTTAACTGCCTTTACAACGTAGGCTCGATTACCAGCTGCTGTTCGGGAAAATGAGCCCGCACTCATCCCCCCAAAGGGGAAGATCAAACACCGGACCCGGGAGACGGTGGAAATCGAGCCTATTTAAAAAAAGAAAGCCTATTTTTAAAAAAAAATGCCAACTTCAGGTTGAAACAGAAAATGTCTCTTGGAAAAAAAATACAGACACATGCAAGCTTCTTTAAAAACTAGCTTTGCCCAAATTTCTCGTGCTGCCCAAAAAATCTGAGTTGCCCCCGCCCCCCCCCCCCCAGCCCGCACACCAATGAAGATAGATATTTTCCACATGGCTTTTTCATCACAGTAGGCCTGCCATTCATTTACTATTTTTTTAATATATATATATATTTTTTTAGAAAATTAGACCAAAACCATATGTCTATGTGACCATTCTGAACCAGGCATTTAAGACTCAACAGAGTAAAGTTGCAGTACAACTCTATGAAGGTAAGTTTTCAACTTATCACAGTACCTCCACCAAGTCTCATGAACAATTTTGGTTTAACCTCCTGTTAAGGGCTTAATGAACCCTTGTAGAAGTGATCTCTCTAATTTACTGTCTTTACTCCTATACACTTCTTTCACATTGGCTGGCATAATTGTCCTTCTTTTATGCAAATTAGCCTTCTGTGCCTTGCTTTTAAGGAACACATTTTAATGTTTTTAAACGTATAGTCAAGACCAGAAAGGCTAAATCTAAAATATAATGAATATAAAAGAATATCAATTAGGCTCGCTATCACTGAAAAAAGTATTTATATGGCTGGCAACCTCCATCGAGAGCTTAGATTTTTTCCTTGAGGAACAGGGAAGGTACAGTGGTGCTCCCATTGCAGTGAGCAAGGTTCTTTTCCTGAGCATAGCATCACATGTGAGTTTGGCGTTTTTGTGTGGTGCTTGTCCATCCTTTACGGGTTTTTCTCTAGGTGCTCCATTTCTGCTCCTCGCTCAAAAACTAACACTCCAAAATTTCAATTTGAACTGGAAACTGAGAACAAGAAGAGCCTCTTGAAAGTTTATTGCAGCCACTGCCAGCCTGCATCAGATAGCTCATCCTCGATTTGCTGCCAGTCTTTGCAAAGTGGTAAGGCCCTGGGAAGGGGAGTAGCAGATTCTCATTAATCAGCCATTTGCTACACTGTGTCCCCCCCTCAAAGTGTCTGACTCAGTTCCCCCACTGAGCATCCAACTCTTGCAATGATTTCCCTTTTGCTTCGTGTTTTTCCTAGGTCAGCTGACTGTTTTATCACTTTGAATAAGGGCAATCTAAACTGTCTTTTTGTCCCTGTCTGTAACAGCAAGGAGGAGCGAGGTGTGAAAGGACTAACTATTGCAGGAATTTCTTGCTAATTGCTTGACTTTTTTTTTTCTTTGACAGATATGCAAAAGTTCAAAGTAGCGATTACAGAAAATGTAGTCAGTGCACTGTTCAAAAACCTTGTTGCAGCTGAGAAACCTGAGGTTTGTTGTGATCAGTGGAAATTAAGAAACATCTCAATAGAGTAAGGTAGTAGTGATTATTAGCTGTAGGAATTGTACAGACTTTGGAATGCTTGAAGAAGTTTTGAGGTTGTGATTTTGTTTCCTAGGCCCCACCTGTACAAAGGCTGGAGATTATTATTGTCTGAAACCTAGAAATCTTCCAAACCAATCATAGCTATTGGACAATTTCCTCTTTTGTTGGGATTGCAATTTTGTTTCTCCTTAATTTCTTTTTCAAATTTTCTATCTCAGACCTCTCTCAAATTCGCTCATTTATCGCCTCTAGACTTCCTCTTTTTACTTCTTTTAAATAGAAGTTCCCAAACCAAATAAACCAAGTAATCTCGATCAGAGTTTCCCTATAATTTTATCGTTTTTTAATCATTTGCTATTTCAGGATCTTAAAAAGAACTTGGAAGTCATGCTTGATGTTTTACATTGGGTAGATATGTTCAAGTTGAGGTACGTTTCTCTAAACCTATCTGCTCCCAAGATCACGTTGTTATATTTGCCTTCTGGCTGCTGGGTATAAGCATGCAATTAAGTTATGAAAATTGATTATTTTTGCAAATCACGGCCTCTAGCAGATGTGTTTTTGTATTTTCATGACCTGTTTGTTGAGCAATGTTTTGAATTTGTGAGGACAAGTTACTTGAGAGCCAATTTCCTACCTCCTTTGCGTTTATTTCTTGTCGAATTTCAGATTAACCTTTAATATCCAAGATCTGATTGTTAATTCTCCCCACTTGCTGCTACACATTTCCTTGTAAATTGGTACTGAGAATTAGGATTTAGATCAGGATAACAACCTTTACTTGATAAGTTTGAGTATTCTCATTACCTGTTTGCTGAAAATGTATGGATATTATAGGGAGAAGTTTCATGTTAATCACTTCTAAGATTGCATTCAATTCTACATTTCTTCCCCATTTCCTCTCTTTTTCCTCCAGTTGTAGAAGGAATATTGGAAAGAAACTCAATAGGAAGGGTAAAGCAAATTTCCTAAACTGAGCTTATAAGTTTTTTAAGTCTCTGACAAGGATCTTAAATTTTTCTTATTATAGAATCCATCCGATGACTATTTCTCTAATCGTTCGGATGTACTCTGTAAACGATAAACTAGAGATGGCTTGGTAAGGTTGCAAACTACCTTTATCTAAATTTGATGTTGTTGCAGTCCTCTCCTGAGGTGTTTTAATAGTAAGCCATAAAAATAGAGTAGCCAGTTAAAATTTACACGGGTACTTTACTGCTTAGTCTGATTAAAGGAATCGGCGCTTCAGGAATGAGTAGTTGGAAAAAAAACGGTCCCTACTGCATCTATAAAACACTTGCTGTTTTAATGCGCGAAGATAATTCTTTCAGCCTTGGAAGTTAAGGTCTAGAAGAAGTGTAAGACGAAGAGGGAGAGACGGGGAGGGAGCACTCAAGTACACTTTAGGTGAGGGTGTACATCCCAGTCAAACCTTGAACCACACGTTGTTTAACTCTCCTTTTCAAGTTTGGTAACGAGTGAGACTGTTTTACCACTAGTCAGGCTGCCCTCTCTCTTCATTTGATCCTAGGTGACGAAGAAGAAATGAAGTTTTTGATTGTCCCAATTACGACTTGCTCCAATTAGTTTAGCTCTATAGTTAATTTGGTTATATCAACTAACTTGAAATTGTAAATTGGCTACTGTAAAGAGTTAAAAAGCTGACATTTCGAGCGTTAGCCCTTCGTCAGAGCATTAGCCCTTCGCTCTGACGAAGGGCTAACGCTCGAAACGTCAGCTTTTTAACCCTTTACGGTGACCAATTTACAATTTCAACCTAGTTGATATAACAAAATTATCTTATTACCCCCACCGACGCAGCACCACAATTTCTTTAGAAACTTCCGCCGTTTATTCATTTAGCTCTATTGTTAGTTTGGGTGCTCTGTTACAGAATAGAGTTGTTCCCTAATTTCATAGGCCTTCAGTTACGGTACAAATAAAATGTTGTTATTGTTGTTGTTATTGTTGTTGTTGTTGTGGCCGTGCCATCCTAAAGACACGGCTTCCAACTTATTTTTGGAAATGCATATTTATTACAAATGGATTCATTTACAATGAATGTATGAAGTTCGTATATTTTGAACTGCGGTATTATAGATACGTATGATGCACGATCCTCGCAGTAGAGAGCGCTATTTATGCAATAGCGAAAATCAGATCAGAAAAAAATCAGGCCTGTACGGGTTTATTACGAATCAACTTAACGACCTGCTCACAGTTGGCTTGTTAGCTCAATTGGTAGAGCGCTGCATTAGTATCGCAGAGGTCAGTGGTTCGAATCTCGTACAGGCCTGATTTTCTTCAGGTCTGATTTTCGCTATTGCATAAATAGCGCTCTCTACTGCGAGGATCGTGCATCATACGTAAATGGATTCATGTCGGAATAACCCAGGGATTCCTTTCTTTCAGGAATACCCTAGCGATGTACAAAAAAGCAGAAGCCTTTCCGCAGTAAGTAATTGATGAATAGTCCGAGTGGGTTTGTTTAAGTATGGAGACCTTTGTTCGGTGTCTCTCATTTTTTCCTGTGACCTGGAAATTTCTCACAGAATGTTGTGGCTGTATTTTCTGTGCTGATTTTCGCACCGTTTTTGAGGGATTTATGTGGATAAAATTCACTTGCTATGTCATTTTGAATGGTATCATGTTTGGCTTAGCCACGTTGTTCGCGTCATACCTAAGATGGTTCTGGGATGTATATTTAAATTGAATTGATACCTGTTAATTAATAGACCTTTATAAGAATGTTTAAGCACACTACATGAAAAGACTTAGAATAATAAATAGATGAATAAATAAATAAGAAGACCGTTCATTCTGAACGGCAAACTTAGTTGTACATATGCAAAAAAAATGGAACGCAAGATGTAAGTCAGAGTATTTCAGCTTCATTTGTCTTATGAGTTATACGTTGTAGTAACATGGAGTTTTCATTTCTTTTGTCATTTTACTTCAGTTTCTCGAGTCTCCTCAATATATTGAATCTGGCTGTGAAAAAAGGTGATCAGACTAAAGTAGTGGTGAGTGTCACTAGATGTCACGCTAGATGTCATACTTGATTGTCACGCTATTTTTTCGGCTAGGATGATTGGGGTACATTTAAAGAGATGCGTAGCTTAGTTTAGACATGTATGCATCAGAAGTTAGATTTATGGCGTCATCGCAATTTTACAGGGATTGCCCTGGTTTCTTTTCATATATCATCTTTTAGAAATACTTCCATAAAACCTGAATATTACTTTAGAATGCATTACTTAATCCAATAACTTCAGACCATTTTGTATACTTACGTCAAATTTTTACACCCAAAAGATTTGACTGTTTGTCTATCTCTGTCTTATTTTTCTTATTTATTTATACATTTATTTTTGCGTGGGTTCCAAAATTTGTTGCTGTTGTGATACTTTTCAACTCTTGCAGGCAACTTTTGAGCTGATGGCCAAGTATGGCTACGAATTTAACGGTCGCCGACGATTTGAATATTATAATGCAGCCAACCTTTCTCGTAATGACAGGCAAGGCACTTGGAATTTTTTTTCTCGTTGTTTCAATTACAATCAGTGTTTTCCAAGGTAAAAAACACCAGACTGATAACAATCAAACATGAGAACCGAATTGGCTGGATGGCTCGTTGGCTGACTGACTGACTGACTGACACACTATCTTGCAGACTGACCGTCTTACTGACTGACTGCCCGATTGCTGGACTGACTGACTGTTAGACTGTCAGGCTGACTGACCGTCTTACTGACTAATTTGGATATATCAACAAAGTTGAAATGGTAAATTGGCCACCGTAATGATTACAAAAGCTGACGTTTCGAGCGTTAGCCCTTCGTCGGAGCGAATAGAGGAATTGTGGGTTGTGTGTGCTTTTAAAGGCAGAAAATGGAGCTACGTTATTGGTGGGTGCATGGCAACGAGAAAAACATGAATAAATTAGTGGAATGAAAAGCGTTCATTGATCCCTGTGGGATTTAGACTGCCGGTTTGAAAGATGAGCTTTTCAAGATTTTTACGGCTTTCCGTGCCACCTAAGTGCAAGGAAAGACCGCAGATTGCCATATGTTGCTTAGAATGATTAGGTAAATTAAAATGTCTAGCGACTGGTTTCGATGTGTCCTTGTCATTCCTTTCCACGTCTCGAAGGTGTTCTCGGAATCGGTCACCTAGTCTTCTGCCTGTTTCGCCGATGTATATCTTTTTGCAATAAGTGCAAGTTATGCAATAGATTACATTAGCGGAGGTGCACGTGAAGTGATCGGTGATCTTAATGGATCGTTTAGGTCCCGATATTTTATCAGTGTTGTGAATGAAAGGACACGTTTTGCATCGTGCACGAGCGCATTTAAAAGTGCCTGGTTGCTCATTAGTCTGCAAAGAACTTCTGACCAAAAAATTGCCTAAGTTTTTGTCGCGTTTGAATGAAATGAGCGGAGGCTGCGAAAAGATAGTGCTTGTCTCTGGATCGTTTTGAAGTAATTTAAAGTTTTTAAGAATGATGGATTTAACTGAGTGGTTGTGAGGGTGAAACGTGAGAGTGAATGGAATGCGGTCGGAATCTTCCTTATGCGACGTTTGTAGTGCTGAATGTCGATCAATAAGTTGAGCGCGGTCTTACTGACTGACTGCCCTATTGCTGGACTGACGAACTGTAAGACTGTCAAGCTGACTGACTGACACACTATCTTCCAGACTGACTGTCTTACTGACTGAATGCCCGATTGCTGGTCTGACTGACTGTTAGACTGTCAGGCTTACTGACTGACTGACACACTATCTTCCAGACTGACTGTCTTACTGACTGAATGCCCGATTGCTGGTCTGACTGACTGTTAGACTGTCAGGCTTACTGACTGACTGACACACTATCTTCCAGACTGACTGTCTTACTGACTGACTGCCCAATTGCTGGACTGACTGACTGACTGACTGCCCAATTGCTGGACTGACTGACTGTTAGACTGTCAGGCTTACTGACTGACTGACACACTATCTTCCAGACTGACTGTCTTACTGACTGAATGCCCGATTGCTGGACTGGACTGACTGACTGTTAGACTGTCAGGCTTACTGACTGACTGACACACTATCTTCCAGACTGACTGTCTTACTGACTGACTGCCCAATTGCTGGACTGACTGACTGACTGCCCAATTGCTGGACTGACTGACTGTTAGACTGTCAGGCTGACTGACTGACACTCTCTTCCAGACTGACTGTCTTACTGACTGACTGCCCGATTGCTAGACTGACTAACTGTTAGACTGTCAAGCTGACTGACTGACAGACTCTCTTCCAGACTGACTGTCTTACTGACGGACTGCCCGATTGCTGGACTGGACTGACTGACTGTTAGACTGTCAGGCTTACTGACTGACTGACACACTATCTTCCAGACTGACTGTCTTACTGACTGACTGCCCAATTGCTGGACTGACTGACTGACTGCCCAATTGCTGGACTGACTGACTGTTAGACTGTCAGGCTGACTGACTGACACTCTCTTCCAGACTGACTGTCTTACTGACTGACTGCCCGATTGCTAGACTGACTAACTGTTAGACTGTCAAGCTGACTGACTGACAGACTCTCTTCCAGACTGACTGTCTTACTGACGGACTGCCCGATTGCTGGTCTGACTGACTGTTAGACTGACTGACTGACTGACACACTATCTTCCAGACTGACTGTCTTACTGACTGACTGCCCAATTGCTGGACTGACTGACTGTTAGACTGTCAGACTGACTGACTGACACACTATCTTCCAGACTGACTGTCTTACTGACGGACTGCCCGATTGCTGGACTGACTGACTGCTAGACTGTCAGGCTGACTGACCGACACTCTCTTCCAAACTGACTGTCTTACTGACTGACTGCCCGATTGCTGGTCTGACTGACTGTTAGACTGTCAGGTTGACTGACTGACTGACTGACACACTCTTCAGACTGACTGTCTTACTGACTGACTGCCCGATTGCTGGTCTGACTGACTGTTAGACTGTCAGGCTGACTGACTGACAGACTCTCTTCCAGACTGACTGCCTTACTGACTGACTGCCTGCCTGATTGCTGGACTGACTGACTGTTAGACTGTCAGGCTGACTGACTGACAGACTTTTAATCAGACGGGCTAAACCCCCCATAGGTGGTTTGCACGTTACGTCATCGCCGCCATGTTGGTGGACGTAAACAATAGATATCTCATTAGCTTCTTTTGTTCGTTCACCAGCATTTGTTCCTTTCGCCATTGTTACCTGTGTCTCTAGAGATTGGTTGCAAACCCTACATTGACGGATTCATTTATTCATTCGATATTTCATTTATCATCATCAGGAAACACATCGACAAGTTATTTGAAAGTTTAGAAGTTCTCGGTAAGTGCTTTGGAGGTTGTCACGTACTCAATTTCTTGGTGATACTCGGGACGGCGCTGGTGGTTCTCTATTTCAGTTGCGTTGCAAAATACACTAGTAGAGAGAGGGGTTGTATTCTGTGACATAACTGAAGGAAAGGATTACACTGTGTTAAGTGGTTTTTAGTTCCAACTTTAGAGAGCCATATAACTTATTGTACTTGGGTTAACCCTTTGTACCATAATGTTAGCAGGGGAGCAGGTATGGCATAGTGGTAAGAGCGCTCGCCTCCAACCACTTTGGCCTGAGTTCGATTCCCGGACCTGTTTTTACATGTGGGTTAAGTTATTTGTTGGTTCTCGTCCTTGCTCCGAGGGTTTTCTACAGCTCGTCTTGTTTTCCACCCTCCAGAATTACCAACATTCTAAATTCCAATTCACCCTGGAAACAATGGACAAGAAGAGCCACCTCTTGGAATGCCCACTGCTAAACCCCATTTTTTTTTTTTTTTTAATTTGTTTGACAATCAGGTGATCATTTCCTTTATTCTCATAATCTCAACTTTTGATTCATAAATGGTGATAATGTAAGGAGAAATAAGAAGCGAGACGCTCTTAGAGATTAAAGGGGTAAAACAAGAGATGAGGTTGTCAACTTCTATCGTCTCATACGCAGATTAATCAACACACTGTCTCTTAATTGTTGTTTTACTAGACGATAACAAGAGGAAAACAAGGAACGTAGCACATAACTTGCCAGATAAGGTATGGATCTGTAGTTGTCTTCGGATGTATACATCTTTAAGATTTCTTTCAAAAAAATACAGATACTACAAGGCAAACCTCCTTTCATTGGTCACAATTTTTTGTGTTTAAGGATGATGCCTTAGAAGAGCCAACAGAGATTTCTGAAGGAAACCAATAGATTTCCAGAGCCCAAGCGAAGAGCAAAGAGGATATTGTGGAAAACTCTGTACAGGCATTAGTTGTGGATGTTCTTTATGTGGCTAACAACAGTTGAATTATTTGAATAACCTGTTAGCTCTTTCACTAAGTGTGTAACACAGATGAGCAAAATCGTTCCTAGGGTCTCTCCTCTTTCCAAACTACAAAGCGAGAGAGACTGGACAACCCCAAAGTTTTCTCTCTTTCGTTTCAGATGGTTTGAAGTTGGGAGGCAAGGGAAACTAAAGCGTTTTCAGTGTAGTTTCGTAGCTCGGAAAGAGGCCAATTTTAACTTACGGCAACATACAGTGAACCAATGAGAACTCAAAACAGCCGCAAGTACAAGGTACTAAGCGTGCACACAAACAAACAAATGAAAAACAGAAGAGAGGGTTTCGCTAAATCAAGCTCGGAATGGCTCTTTTAAAATGTGCACCTCTTAAAAGATCGCAAATAAAGTAGAAATAAATAAGATTGTTTTTGCCGTTCAGTCAGGGTTATGTGTGTATTTCTCGTCACACTACTGTTGTATACTTCGTTTACTTCCAGTTTAGGTCCGTTAGGTCACTTAACATATACAAACTTCAGCAGCACTATTTTGACTTCCACTGAATTGAAATTAAAAAGTTTGCTCCACTACTAGAGATAAAATGCTCCACTTATTTTCCAGTGTCACGAGAGGAAGTTTTCGACAACCATGCAGTCTGCTCTTACAGCTAACCTCCCGTTCGCTCCGTTCCCCTCCCCTCCCTTACAAGTAACCTCTGTTTTCCTTTCCTCCATCTTCTTCCTTTCACGATGGAATAGTCTCTCCGAGACTACACAAGCCTCTGTTTGAAAGAGAAGTTAGGTGCTCCCTCTGTTTTAAAGAGAGATCAGGTGTTCTAGTTCATCGGAAAATAATTTGTTACTCGCATGCACTTTAAACTCGCTTTCACAATAAAGATTTGATCAGCGAATGCAGTTTTAAGCGATCATTTTAGTACCTCATAGGAAAAATATCGCGTAATTCAGTATTCAACCAGCTCCCTCTACCCTTCCACCATGCCACTTCCCCTCATTCCCATTCTCCCATCCCCCTTTCCTCCATCCCCCCCCCCTCATCTCCCATTCCCCCAATAGATCCTCATGTCAAATGTTTCAATTAAAACCTGTATTTTACACGCTTACACAACATATTAATGACATCTTGGGTATGAATTATTGACAGGAGATTTTGACACGATGTGAAAGTGAAAACAGTCATGGCTGAATTTTTCAAATTCGCTTCAAGGGTCTTTGATAACAATTATCTGAAGCACGCTAGTCCTTGATACCATCGTCATGACCAAAGTAGAGTCTACCATGCCATTTGTATCGTAAGGCCCACAATTAATTGTCACACTTGATTTAATACTTGATTCTGCGAAGATCTTAAATGCAAAACCCGATTAACATGGTAATTCTCATTACAGTATCGATATAAATGCCAGCAAATAGGTGATAGAAATAGAGAGCTGAACAATACTTTGACGGCGAAAAGCAGTTCACTCCTTTGCCTTTCAGACGTATCTGGCGACGATGTGAGATTGAATTAATAAACGGCAAGTACGGAATTAAATGTGTAAATATTCTTCAATTTTGCAGCCATGTTCAGTAACTTAAAGAGAATTTTCAATTGAGTCTCGAAAGTAGCTCGGGATTGTAATGATGTTGCTTGATCTGCATGCGTGGCGCCACACCCTCGATCAGTACGATGTCCAAAGAGAAGCAAGCAGGACTTGGTAACCAACATTTTACGTACAAACTGGAAACGCTCTAAAATAGTTTCTGGGGCTTCCAGATGATCAGAGCTCATTAGAGAGGGACTCGTTATAAAACTTACTTGGGAACATCACGCGAGCCGTTTATATTATCATGCTTCTGAATTGTCATCCAGAGCTATTGGTTTCGTAAAAATTTAATTGATCGAAGTTTGAATTAGGAAGCTAATTTAGGCTTTCAAATACATATATCTATTAACCAAGCGCGAGGACCGTACTGGGAGAATATCGGCCCGTGGTCTTGACTGTACGGACCGAGCGCAGCGAGGTCCATACAAAAAAGACCGAGGGCCGATATTCTTCCAGTACGGTCCCGAACAAGCTTGGTTAATAGGAGATTTATTATACGACTGAAGTTCAAAGGGACACAAGTGCGGTATCATTCGGGACCATTCGGGACAGTGCCCGGTCCAATACTGAGACTATTGACCGGCAATAGAGCATTTTGATTGGTTTATTTTAGTTATTGGCTCTCTGACTGCACGAGTCGTGTGATAAAAGTATTTATTATCCAACTACACTCCTTAGAGTACAAATAACGCCATAGATGAGTACAAAGGAAGATGAGAGACACTGGGAACGGGGTTGGGAGAGAGGAGGGGAAGAGGAGGAAGAAGGGGCCTTTTTTAGGAGAGAATCGAGAAGGGGCCTGTTAGAGAGGGGGCTTAATAAGCAGAGGGATTATTAAGGAGGAGGGGATTTATTATGAACAAGGGCCTTGCAAGGATGGGAGCTTATTGGAGCAATTAAAGAAGCCTAACATGTAGTTGTATTTTTCCTTTCCTCTACTTGACTGCTCTGATTACTTTGGGGTTTACGACACTCCATTAAAAAGCTCCCTTTAACAAGCTACGGAGAAAAATCTCTTTTAGAGCGTTCATTCGAGTCACGATCAATAGTCTATATTAATTTTCTAGAAATTTTATAAAATCCATGCTACAATTTTTAAAAATGTTCCGACATCATGAGTACCACAAGAGAGGACCACCCTGTGAAAGGATGAGAGCCCTTCCCGTGACCCGTCCCGTCGTCGTACTGTTCCCATATGAACCCTGACCTCTCGTACTCGCTGAACATATTTTTGATTAGATTTTGTCGTAAATCTGTGTAAATCGTTTTAGCTGTGTCCCGGTAAGGTCCCGAGATACTGGCGTAGTGGTTTAAGGCCCTCACAGCCAGGAAGTTGATGTTGATCCATATAGCTCCTCTCCAGTAAGGGGCATCGTGTTCAGTGTTGTGCTTCTTGTAAACCGGGTCGCTCTTGGACAAGGACCGTATACCGTAGTTACTCCACAGCTTCTTCGGGTCTCTTAACTGTGTGAGGACTTTTTCAAGTTTTGGTGAAGCGGGATCTAGGATTTGAAGCAGGAATGGAAACAAGCTGACGTAACCAACTGCGTTCACGTACTTAGGAGAAGGACCCTGTTTTGATGTTACGGCCCGAACAGTCTTTTTGGGCGAACCGGGTTGATTCGGATTCACAACACGCTGAACAAGCTTCACACGCTTGGTATGATTCCCAAAATCGCTATACGTCTCCTCCTCTGAAGACCAATGATACTTGTCCAACAGCCCGTTATCTGACAGATACTGATTTGTCGATTTGTAAAGACCGGCATCTGACCTCTCACCCACAGCCTCAGCGATGTCAGCCATCAGTCCAGCAGCAAATGCCATCCAACAACGTAGATCAACGTGCCTTTCATCGTCTGACGGGTGCGACGCCCGGGGATAATCATCCAACCCGGAAGTGAGCGTCTTAGGATTCAACTCTTTGTCTGTCTTAGCATCCCTGCCGTGCCACCTGTACGTGGATGGTAGGCTTCCTAGCTGTGTAGTGTTGAACCAATTAAACCAGGCCTTCAGGCGAGGAAAAATCTTCCGCAAATACCCTTCATCTAACACGCCCTTATCCACCATCGACTTGATGGGCAGAATCAGAGTGGGTGGGTTTGCGTTTTCGTTGTGCTGTACGACGAAATCTGAAGGTACCTTTGTCCGGGCTTCGTCCCCAAGAATCTGTTCACGAGGAATCCAACCTTCGATGTTGATCAAATCCAGCCAATGACCAATGACATCTTTGCTGATATCCGTGTCCCACTGACTGATTAGTAGTTGGTGGAAGCCTTCATCCCAGAGGAAACCTCGAGGAAAGAAAGGACGTGATGGAACCGCAGTGTACAAAGCGCTTTCCCAGTAATCTGTCGGTTCCTTGAAGAACCGAGAAATCACTTTTGAGCTTCCATAAAAATATCCAATGCCTCCAAGCATATTACTTAACCCAGCCTGTGCAAATTCAACCTCATCATCACCAAACCCTTTAGCCTTCAACGAAAACTTCTCTTCAAATCTTTTGTCAAATTCGGTGCTGTGTTTATCTCTAAGATTCGTGAAAGCAGCCCCTATCAGCCTTTCCTCCCTGCTTGTGAAACTTTCAGACTCAAACACAAATTCCACATCGAAAGGAAGCTCGAGAACCCATTGCTGTACAAACAGGTTCACCGGTAACTCACGGCCATTCTGGTCACGTTTAGTCACGTGACCTGCCAAGGCAAGCAGCTGCATATTCTGGCCCCCTTTCGTTTTCGCCACGCGCATATTCTGCATCACGGTTTCCTTGACAGAATGCACGTGTGGTGTGTGCATAGCTAAAAACGACGAAAACAAGACCTTGGAGGGGCGTGGAAAATGCATGGTGAAAGAACCAAGTTCAGGCGTGTAACCACGCAGCCCCGTAAGTGTGTTCTTGTGGACAACCGGCTGCAGTTGAGCTTCTCCCTCGTGAGTGGTATAGAACAGTAAGGAGACCATCTGCCTGGGGTTTCCCTTGAAATGAATAGAACACAAAAATAATAAAAATCTTCCTTCTGTATCTTTTATTTCTAATATCATATTAATCAAGTGTCCACAAACATTATGTTTGAACTCTATTACACTTCTAAATTCACTTCAATCCGACAATTAACTACGAGGTGAAATCTTAAACAAAAAATCAAGTCTGTTAAATAAGACTGGTGAAATGTAACTTAAGGTTAAGAATGTATCTCTCTTGTCAGTATATGCACAGGTCAAAGAGGAAACACCAGTGCATCTCTAAGGTTTGCAATGAAACACATTTTGAACACAGCTGTTTGTCAGATAATGCTTGTTGTAACTGAACATTCAGGTGTGGTACAAAGTCACCTTGACACACTCAGACAAGTTTTTATGGATTTAACAGAGCAAAAAAAAAAAAAAAAAAAAAAAAACCAACCATTCTCTTTCCTGAAATTCTTGCAGTCCAGTCTCCACCATGATCTCCACCCAACCTTTTTACAAAGTCCGTATTCAACACAAAATCTTTGTCAACTATCTCCTGAGAGCCGAAGTTGGTGCCATCATGTTTAAGCCAGCCATACTTGGGAAGCCCATCAGACTGTTCACAAGTGTGGCGAATAGTTAGTTGACCATCCTGCGAAAGCTGAGGAAACCACATTAAACCTGTCATGAGGGACTTAGGACTCCTTGTTCTGTGGACATAAGAAAGAGACTTGTAACTGAGCTAGTTCAATCCACACAAAACCTTCTGGAAGGTGGCCAGCTAAATTAAACAGACAAAAGCATAATTAAGTATTCATTTTCCACTGCAATATCATACAATCTTTGTAGCATTATAGAGATGAAAGGGGTAATATTACTCTTGATATTCCCACACAAAGACTTGTTAAAGGTCTGGTGGTCTTCTTTGATCCAGTAGTACTGACTGGTCTCAAAATCAATCTCTCCATTAAACTAGTGAACTTACATTGTTACAGTAAATGTAAAAGTGGTTTTTGGCTACATCCAGGTCTGATTCCTAACTCTATAAATGTGTCTCTTTAAGGCCACCAAAGATGGTTTAGTTAATGTAAATAATTTAATGCTTTATAGATGGTAGCTTCCTAACCTTTATTAACCTATTTTCTTGGAAATGAGAACAAAAAAATAAAGCCACGATGCAGCCTGTGAGAAACACTTAATTTTGTTCCTTTTTTTGTGCCTGTGACTCAAAGAAAGTTCAATCAGTGACCATCACTTTCAAAATAACTGAATTTCATATTTTCACATAGCATTAACAAATCAGTACATAATTATGGTTCAAAGCCACCTTAATTTTCTTATCATTTAAGGAAAATTGATCCATCAAAGCATCAATGTTATCAAAATGTTGAAATGATGAGTAACTGTACTCTTCCCAAACCCAACACTCACTCAGATGTTCACGGCATTCCCTCAACATTTCACACTAAACAAACCTTTGAGCCATTTACTCTACTCTGAACATGAGAATTCAAAGTTTACTACTTTGAAACACCATTATGGGGAAAATATGTTTTGTCTAAACTATGGCAAAGAGAGATCCATTCTGTACACCATAATTAGCAAATGCCTTATGAGAGAATGGGTACATGAACTCTATAGCCTGCTTGTTCAAAGGCTGAATGACACTATCCACTGGTTAAGTCACTCTCCAACAGCATGGCCTGGGTTAATCAAATAAGCCTGGTTGCTTGAACTGTGGATAATGCAATTGAAAGTTACTTTTTAATCCACCCAATTGCAAATGTGGATGATGGTGCTCTCTACCAAACTAAGATATAAAATTTTGATAAAACAAACTACACTTATCTTTTCTGGGTATCAATTTACCAAGCCATAGGCTTGGATAAATGGTAGCAGACCATTCACTTTGCAATGAAAATGGTAGTCTGTGTTCCTAGCACCTACTGGATGGATATCAAAGTATCTACTGGACTGTTAATTCCCTTGGCTGTTAGTACTATACTGGAGACTATTTGAAGGATAAATTCCAATCCACCCTCACATTTTTTGGGCAAAAGATAATTATCATTGCCACTGCACTGAAGTTGTAAATGAACACTTGCATGATGGAGAGCACTATTCACTCTTTAACCCATTAATGGCCGCAGCTTTTGTGAAAAACTGTGTTTTGAAGCTAGTTGAGCAGATTTCAGCTCACTGTTGTGGTTTTAAAAGCTCAAACTTACCAAAAACCCATTGACAGCTTGTACACTCGACAGCCTTTCGATCCAAATGCAAATTGGCAGCCTGAAAATCTTGGGCACGTGCAGAAAGCAAAATTTCGAGATAGTTTTTGGGTTGAAAAGTAATGCCCCACTTACGACTTTTACTTTTCTCTCTTTCTCCTGCCCTTTTTTTCCCCTCTCCTTGCCTGAAGTTTCTCCTCATTTGCTGGAAATTTAGTAGGCTTCATTTTGGTGTAGAGATTTTTTAGGAAACTACTCACTGTTTTCAAACCACATGCTCTGAAAGGTAGGTGGGTAATGGAACAAGATTTTTGTGCAGATTTTCAGGTCAAAGTTACATGGTTTTTTGGCTATTTCTCCAATCTCCTTAACTCAATTGCGCTCATTCTGGTATCGTTTGTAAGATATTTTCAACCTGTTCAAGTACATGCTCAAAGTTGTGCTCCAGGGTTAAAAGTGATGACGTCACAAGGCGCAGAAAGGGTGTGGGTCCACATGGGCACATACGGGCGCACTGGACATCAATAGGTTAATCTTTTGAGCCCTAAAAGTGACCAGCATCTAATTTCTCCTTAAATTATCCCCCCTGAATCAAACACTGAAGTCACAAGAATAAAGGAAATGATCTCCAACTAAAGAAACTCATGATTGTTCAACAAATTCTCCTAGTCAGCACCTTAGGAAAGGTGTAGAGTACTGTATGGAGAATATAAATATTGATGTTAGGGTATAAAGGTCTAAATAATAGGGATCTGTTGGATGGAGCTACCCCCAACTGGAGTTAGCTCATTGGTATTCACTAAAGTCTGTATAAAAGTCTCACAAAGAAACTTTATTCCTCTCCACCCTAATGTCAGTATGCATAATCATCACATTGTTCTATAAATATTCCTCAAGGAACTGGTTAGGATAAATTGTCAATAATTCTCCAGATAGCAATCATTGGCAAGATTTCCATAGAACCCCATACATTAATTATGTATAGAGTGTTGCAAAGAAACCTTTATATTTAGTCTCTATGAAATAGAATGCACAATTAATGAATGGGGTTCTATGGAAATCTTTCCGGATCATTTCCTTTATTCCCATGCATGACCATTCAGCCATGATGCCGTAGGGGGAAATTTGATGCTAGTAACTATTAGGGGTTCAAGGAACATGTTTAACGACCTTGATCATAAAAAATCTAACGTTGTAACTGGAGCTAACTGTTAACCAAGCTTAAGCTAATCGTCATAGTTTAAAAAAAAAAAAAATACACTATTTTTTAAATCTATTATTTTCTTACCGCAGCCCAAAGTAGAGGTTAGATCGATATGTTCCCCAGAAGCGACTCATTTCCATTTCACTCTTGTTTATAACTAATGGCGCATCGAGTGGCGTGAAAAGACGTGTAGATAATTTGTAATTCCAAAGTTTATACGCTCCAAACAAAAGCAATGAAAGACAAAAAGCAGCTGCCAGTACTAGAACTGGTTTGAAAGAAGATTCCCTTCCCCGGCGCCGAGGAAATTTAGTCCTATCTACATGATCTCTCGAAGAATCAAAGCTGTGTTTTCCTTTCCTCCGACGTACCATTTTCGAGAATAATACTGAACTGACGGAGAAATAGACTTGCAAAACTCTACGAAAAATTTTACAGAGGGTCAGCCATCTTGTTACCATGTGGCCGAGCTACAATTTGAAAGGGAGCGAGCACTAAGGTAAAAAGTCGCGACAGTTGCGTGACTTCCTTTCTGCACTTTCAGTACTAGTTTAAGTAGTTTAATTTCAACAAATACAAATAACTAATCTACATTACACAATACCAAGAATGGTTTATCTCGGAAAACAAACAAACAAACAAAAAAAAATAAATGTCTGTGTCTACCACAAATTTTTCAAAATTATCTCAAATATCTCAAGTATCACAAATCTGGATGACGATTTTCCTTTAAGAGATAGGTGGAAAACCGAAAATATTAAAAGTAACAAAATCTTTTTTGGTGAAGATAATTGGAATCTAGTGTTGCATAATTATTTTGACAAATTTGGCTCAGAAATGTACACATTTTCAGTTAATGTGAAGCATCTACAATAAGGCCTACCTTGTCATTTGAAGAGCAATCTTCATCTGAATATCTTGTTTTCAGAGAAGTTAGGGTTTTCGCGGGAAAATTTCAGATCGATTCACTCTGCCTCCTAATCTAGCCTCAAATGTTTAGTGGCTAGGTACATAAGGGAAGTAAAATGCTTTAAGTTTCGAGTGTCCACATAAGGTGTAGTTTAATACGAAGCTGAGACAGTAGCAAAAGAGATAAGGGTAAGAAAGATTGAACAAGGGTTAAGTGGCAGACTCGAGATAAACCCAATCAAAGAGAGCGTAAAATTTGCTTTGTTTTTTTGAAATTTCAGGAATGCAGTGTTTTACTTTATGAACGTAAAATGGATATCAATCTCCATGAATGCTGTATAAAGGGTGTAACACTGGTCAAAAGTTGTATATGAAAGGAACTCTTAGGTGGTTCATTCCAATACAGAATTTTATAAAGGAGATGTACTCCTCTTCCCCCAGCTCGACTCCTCAGTTTGTTTCCCCTATCTGGGCCTTTGTAGCAACATGTCACTGCTGTGTCAGTCAGTTGCTTGGCTGCTTGTCTTTTCTTTTCCAGCAGAACTATATCAAGAGCCAATTCAAACAGACGGAAAGTTCCCTCATTTCATATGGCTTAATACAATCTTACACCCACTCCATGAGGTACCTGGATGCAGTGTTTAACTGAGTGCTCATTGTTCTTTTTCATACATCACTGTCCATCATTCTTTTAAGAATCAGTTTAAAAACAACAAACAAGATAACAATGCAAAACAACACCCTGATAACATTATTATATGCATAACTGCCTACCAAATAGCAAGACCCATGCTAAATAAAAAATCCAGTAGAACTACCGGTAATATAGGGATAATTTTTTATAGACGAGTTGGTGAAATGATGATCTTTAATGAAACCACAAGAATAATTGTCTTCCTGACAGTCTGCCAAGCATTTCTAACATATTATTTTAGTTCTGAGTTGATGTTAAATAAACCTGTTTATTAGCTAATATCATTCTTAATTCGCACTACCTGCTTGAAAATGTATTTATACAGTAAGGAGACATTTTCATTGGTCACTCCCACTAGTAAAAGGGCTTTAAAGGAAAGTGCATATTACTTTCATCTGCACAATTTCACAGTACAGATAAAAATTGCCTGCTTACAACCTTCCGAGACTTCAACAACTCACTTAATTGTTAAAAAATTGTCTTCAAATGTGCTAAAATGGTGACTATGGCCAATAATTGACATACAAAACAACTCAGAAACATAGCTGAACACACCTAAATGGTAAGAATCAGAACAGAGCATCAAAAAATAACCATTTTGAAAATTTAAATGCAAGAATGCCTCTCTGTGAACTCATTTATATTTAAACATATTGCTAAGATTTGAAAAAAAGGGGAATGAAACTTTGAAACATCAAAGGAGGCAGCCACATTTACTGAGCAAGATTACAAACAGCAGCCTCTGCATTTGAATTTTTAGCACATTTAAAGAGAACTTTTATGAGAATAGACTACTCTATAGGATCTCAGGAGGCCAAAATTGTTATAATTTCATACAGACCCTTTGAAGCAGAGATGAAAATAACATGATCTGTAAAGTATACTTCTTTGTGGAATACAATCTACAACTTTGTGAAAAGTGATGAAAGAAGTGCACTCACAACAGAATTGTTTAACCTGCTCTAACCCTGATCAGAGATCTGATTTTGAGTTATATTAATTTTGGACAGCATGTGCATATTGTTAATTCTTTCATCCTTGTAGATTGTCTCCTTGCCAAGATCTTTATATTGCAAGGAGAATGTCATAATTGATCAAGAGGGATGTCCACAGAAAAAAGATGAAGCAAAATAATTAATGTTAAGGGGTAAAGTGATTTCAAATTTGTCAAAAGGGTTCTTTGTCCCTTGAATGCTATCTCTATAACTATTTTTGCATCTGCAAATGAAAACCACCTACACCAACTTCATACATAATATTTATCACTCAGCCAGTAATGTCCTATGCAATATTTGCATTGCAATTTTCTTAACTAGTTCTGGGACTTTTCTCTAGTTCTTCTTAGGAGAATGTATGCATAGCTTCTGTTAAGTTAAGAAGTGTCACCTAAGATAGAGTTTTACATAAGAGTCAACCGCCAGCAAAATTTTTGGTTACTCTTCAGGCCTTTGCCAGATACTTCAGTTGTCACCTCATGGTATGGGAGGTAAGACAACTGTAGAGCCACAAAAAAACTGGAAACACAACACCTCTTCCTTTTCATCATCTCCCTATTTCAAAGCTGAAACAAAACCATGAGTAAAAAATCCCTCCTTCCACAGGCATTGTTTAAGTGAATTTCTTGGAGAACACAACAAAAGTTCATCCAAATATTACAACTGTAAGGCAATCAAAAGAATAAATCTCATTCCTTAGATCCTCATCTACAAAGTAGTCACAAAGTTGTCACAAAGTTGTCACCAGAATAGAACTGAGAAATGAAGCCCATATGTGTAACTTACATGACACTTGTCTTATATCTACATTTCTCTATAATTTAAACCATATAGCTCAGCCTAATATAGCTTAGAAGGTCTTGCGATGAATGGCTCTGGCTCCTTCATCATCATATTCTTTTTTGGACACCCACATCTTCTTGAATGTGTCTAGAGATGCTAAAATAGAGCCCCTAAAATAACAAAAAGGAGAACAAGGATTTTTGACATGAAATAGTAAGATAGCAAAGTTTTAATGACAAAATATGTTCTACAATATACTAAAAAAAAAAAGGACGATGACATATACTTGAACTAGTGGGAAGCAAACTTACCCAAACCACGTTGAGTAGAGTCTTTCTGGAGGAGCTGAAATCTAATGGGGAACAGAAACATAAATAAATTAATAACAACAAAATTGCCTTCTGTCACACTGATAAACACTCAGATAATTATGTTATGTCACATTAACAGCCCTTGCTGTAGCTGTATGTAGCTTCAAGTAATTACATGTAAAAAGAATTATTGACAGCATACAAACCCTAATTTTTATATCTTTTGGTGCCAATTTTTTCACCTCACTCAACAGCCGATCTCCAAAGCCTGTAAAAAAGAAAACTCAAAACTGAGGACTTCCTTTGTTTAAATTAATTTTTTTAACCAGTTTAATAATTTCATTAGGTTTACAAAAAGCCCAAGTTTGGGCATCAAGGATTTGTTGTCAACAGGGTAACTTAAAATTTATTTGCTGATTTGCCCGTGCTAAGAGTGTACATGTAAGTTCACCACAAATTTGGCCATTTCCTGAAATGTATTACCTCCCAGAGGCGATGAATACTATACTTATAAATGGGCAATTTGATTGAGGCTTTGAGCTACCGTAATTCCTTTTATATTCCAAGCTTTTCTCAATATACCACATCTTCATTCCCTGATGATGATGCAGTTTGGCAAAAGCTTGGAATAAAAGAAAAACAGTACCTCAATTTCTCAATCATTCATTTAATCAACATGATACTGAAAGACAACACAAACATTTACAATGTACTATACTTTTTACGTCAATGAATTATTTGTGACAAGGTTGGGAGATGAGACAAACTTAAAAGCAAATAGTGTTCTCCTGATGTGACACAAAATGCTCTTAGATAATATACAAGGAGAGGTTATAGTCACTAGCAGAACTCAAACGTTGGGCAACTTGCCAAGAAAACCAGAAGTGTTTTACCTTAGACAATATCTACATTGACACAAGTTAACATAAAGACTTCTGAAGTTTGAGTCAAAGCATCCAAAGACATAACACTTCTATTACCTTTAAATAGAGTTGAACCACCAGAGAGCACAATATTTGAGTAGAGAATTCGCCTCAGATCCATGTCAGATTTTTGAATAGCAAATGCCAATACCTAACAAAAGACAAAATCATTATTCAGTTATAGTTCATTAGGTGAAAACACTCTGGCTTAATATGGTTGGCAGTAGTATTAAGTCAGTCTCCCTTACCTCATGGATTCCTTCGCATTCCTCTCCAACCAAGTCAGGTCTAAACAGAAGTTCTGGTGCTCTGAAACGTGCTGGCCCAACCTATATCAAACAAGAATAAGTAATTAGTGAAAACTGAACATTCTCCAACATTACCAAAGTGTTTCTGTCTGGGTATCTGGGTATAACAATCAAAATAGTGGGTAGGTATGGAGGGTAACTTCTGATTCAAGTCACACTCACAAGATATATATATATATATATCTTATTAAACGTTTTATTGTGTGGTATTTTTACAAGTTGTGCATATCTTGACGAACCCGTAGGGCGAGTCAAAATACAAATGAGTAAAAATACTCAGCAATACTACACAACAAAATGTTTATAAGAGATTTATCATCCAACACACCAAATTGTTATTCAGTGCAGGCAAATTTCGTGGATATTTCTTGAGTTCAAATATCACATGATATTTGTACACATCTTGTATGTTATTTATACTCTATAAAGCACATTTGGATAATAAATAACTTTAATCAGTTTTTAGATAATTTTGATGGAAAAGTCTTTACCTCTAATATACTTCCATCAGGTAGAGCATATTGCATCCTCTCTCCTTCCATTGACTCCTGCAAATTTCATCAATAATCATTAACATTTTTCCTATTAAATAAAAAGGGGTCGAAACATCAAGACAATGAAATACAACTCAACTATGTCTCTCAGAATGTTTGGAATTAATTTTGATCTTTTCTACTTACCTCTTTCTGTGGGTTTATTGCAAGGTAGCAAGCACGCTGGAAAAAGAGAAATTCAACACTTAGTTTTTTTATAATTTTGTTCTAAAATGTATTTGCATTGACCACTCACAAGCACAATTACAGTTTATGTGCAAACAGATACCTAGTTTTTTTTCTCACCTCTTTAATAGTTCTTACAATTTCCAGTTCAGATGACGAATGAAAGTTGAAGCCCTCCTTTCTCAAAAGCAATCTTAGATATGCAGTTACATCTCTGTTGACAGTACAATGTAAAGTGGAGAATAATGATTTACTCTCTCGAACCAGCCGAAATTAAGATCCACTTAATGTTAATAATAATAAAAATAATAGTGGTAGTAGTTGTAATGTTAATAATAATGACAATACCGGTAATAGTAGTGAAAACTTCAGATATTGTTATAACAGCTTAACAGTAACAAAAAAATAACCTAATGACATGATGCATGGCTTAAAAATTTTAAAATGCACAAAATCAAAAGGTTTGCAGGTCTCAAACAAGGACAAAGACTATGGCTTCAGAAATGTTACAAAAAAAAGCTGGGTGTCATCATAAAATGAAATCCCCGAATGAAGATTGTGAGAACTTTGAAGACGATCAAAATGAAAGATTTTGGAAAATCATCCTGTATTGTATATAAATCAAAATTTAAAAGTAATCAAAAAGCTCAACAGATGAGAGTTTGGATATATATAAGTTCACACAGCAACCAAGTGGACAATCAGACATGGTTTGATACTACTCTGCTACTTCAAATTGTGATAATGTCGGCTTGCTATCTGACACCTATAAATTACACCTCGTCAGAAAAAAGGGCAATTAAATTAGTGAGCATATAAAAGGGGCCTCTTGTTGCAATGATCAGATCACCCCTGATGAAGGCACTAGACAGGAGTGTGGAAATGTTGGGTCAATGTACTGTAATTTTGGTTACATTCATTAAATCTTTACACCAGAATAGCATCAAACCATGTCAGATGAGACTTAAATAAACAGTACAATATATAAATTGCAGTTGGATTATTTTGTGTTCATTTAACATAAAACATACCTTCCAGCAATATCTGTCCTCATAATTGAGTGTGGCATAGCAAAGCCTTCATAAATAGGGACAGAGTGAGACACTCCATCACCAGAATCTAACACCACACCTGTGGTACGACCTGAAGCATACCTGAAGAGTAACAAATTGTGGTCAATACACTTAATACAATGCTAAGACCAACAAGGGTAAGAATGGTTTAATAAATGGTTATTTGTTGTATGTTGGCCGTAATGTGGTTTGGGACTCCAACCAGAGAATGCTACTGGAAACATTTTTTCATCTAGTAAACAGAGAGTATGAGCTGGCTGCAAACAATTCTTTGGTTGCGCAGACTGAGCAATTAGCGGGTACAAGAAAACCCATACTATTCTACTTTTCTTTGACTTAAATCTGATGCTATGATCTCACTGACATAAACAAAAATTGAATTGGTTTGAAAAATTTATAAACAAAGGAAAATTTAAACCACAGCTTAACCAATTCAAATAAAGGATTCCCTTCATCTTGCCCACTCTTAGAGCCTGCCATGAAATGACAATTGTTATTTCCACTACCCGCATTAAACTACTAACATTAGTTAAGTTCCATTTATCATCTTTTTTCCCTACTTATTCAATCATTATTATAAATAAACCTGACAGGGTTTCCTTAGTAAAAAGAGTCACATAAACAGAACCTCCAATAAGGAGCAAAAGCAAAATGATGGTAAGAATTCAATGAAAAACCATTACTTACAAACTAAGCACTGCTTGCATGGATATGAACAATGCTGGTACATTAAATGTCTCAAAGAATATCTGTGGGCAAATCGCATCAAACGAAAAATGAGCAAAACATGAAAACATGCTTGAAAGTCGCTTTAGATGATTTACTAAATTTTAGACCAAGCTTTTACCAATTAGTTTTAATTGCTAACTTTTTTGTGAAAGAAATTTTCAGCATTTGTTCACAAATACTTGACCTCTCAACTGTCATTTTGATATGGAGGAAACTAATACTACTGTAGTCCCCTCCTCTCCCACCCCTCCCCCACCCAAAAAAAAATACAGCTCTAGTTTCTTTTCATTATTTCTGACCTCTGCTGATTTTTCTCTGTTTCTGCGAGGATTCAGGGGAGCTTCTGTTAATAACACAGGATGCTAGAAAAGAAAATACCATACTTCACAATACTGTCTTTGGAAATACCAAGGTTATGGTAAAAATAATGTCAAATGTCAGTAATCTATGACTCAGATAAGATGTTTACCTCTTCTGAAAATGTTTGAAGCTGGTCTTTGGAATATATATACTTGAAAAAAAAAAAGTCAAAATGACAAAAAATGTCAGTCTGGCAAATAATATAAAAAATTCAAGAAATTTCATTGATCGAATCTCCCTTCTACCTGCCAAATTCTTTCCATGTCATTCCAGTCTTTTACAACACCATGCTGAAAACATAGAGAGAAAAGAATAATTGATATATTGTCCATTTAAGTGTCACATTACACTGTATTATACCCAAGAGGTGCATCTGGTCAATAATAACATAATTGTGTAAGTTCTGATTTGGAATCTGATGTAAAGACCAGGGATTACAAGGCAAGTATTTGATCTTCTCTTACCTCCATGGGATATTTGATATTTAACAGGCCTCTGTGTTCCTGAAAAGAAGAGCATCAGAGATAGCCATTTGTTAATTCAAGAACATCTAAGCATGAGCTACTTTGTATACAATAAATCAGAGGTTTAACTCAGCCTCAGCCTTAAATCTTACAAAACACTGACAGTAAAAATAGTAATTTCTTTTTCATTAATCAACATTACCAGATTTTTCAGTCATCTACCCATGGGTGCAAGAAAATCTTTCACTTTACAACACACACACCTCAGCTTTAGGTCCAATAAATATGTCACCCTCTAAGGCACCGGCCATGACACGAACATGTTTGGGTCTGCCCACACTGATACAAAAAATGTGTAAACGTGCAACAATTAGTGTCCATGGAAAAAACTTTTCACTTCTCATCCTAGTGAAATATTCCTGTATAATACAGTTGGTTTTCCATAGGACAGAAAATTCTTATAACAGGGCTTGTGCATCACATCAAAGAAATTGGACAGCAGTTTGAGTCATCCAGTTGACAATGGTAATACGACTGAGTGGAGCCCAGTTTGGTCTGCAATCATACAAGTGATTAACAAAATCAGACGATAGTGAAACAGGAGTCTGATCTGTTAGTAATGAGTATGATTACAGACAGAATTGGACGAAATGAAGTCTTGTTACCAGTTAATCAAAATTGTGACAAAAGTTGACAAAGAAACCCAACATCGGTTGTATGTTTTTCTAAAAAAATAAAAGTTAACTCAGCACACATATGATATGCACTGTTCACTTGCACAAGCATGACATGTCAACTGTCCAATTCCAACATCCAGTTACAAGCATGAAGCATATACTGACCTACACATGTTCAAATCCAGCTAGTGATGACCAATTACATTTGAGAAATTTGTTATAGTTTTGATTGGGTATGTCCATATTCATAACACATCATAATTTAAAGTTGTGTGCTTACTTTGTACACCTTTAAAGTGCCCCTGAGATCAAAATTTTCGTACATCATTTTTTTTCCATTTTCGTGTTCAGTGTGTCTCCTTCGCCTACTCTGCCAAATTTCAGTTTAGACCAAGCACCAGAAATATCTTTTTTCGGGCCGTTAAATTCATGATTTCACATCCGCCATTATTTGATCATGTTCCGGAAGTTGATTGCAGGACTCAGAGGAAGTGATGTCAAAGGCTTAATGCGAAAATCTCACATGGCAAAACGTCAAGCAAACATAACAGAGTGCTTTACTCTATTCTCACAAAAACTAAACAAAAATGACTGGGCATCGATGCATAATTCAAAGCTGAAGTAATCGTGCAGAACATGCTGCAGGTATTTCTCTGCATTGGAGCCTTGCAAATAGATCAGACCGGGAAAAACGGATGTGATTTGTGTGACCTCACCGAGTAAACTTGAATCCTACAGAAATATTGTGATCTACTCCAAACACTTCTCGGAGGACTGTTTCGTGAGATCTGTGTACTTTGAAGGATCTAGGCAAAGAATTCTGTCGGGTTCAGTGCCTACTGTTCAAGAAGAGAAGGGACAAGAAAAACCATCCTCAGTGCGATCTCGACGCCGGAAAGCGAAGTCTACGAACCTCCCCGGATTTTGTCACCTTTGCATAAAATGAGCTGATCAATATCCAACTTTAACAATTCTCTGGCAGAATACCTTACACAAAGGAAAGTACTCAGTGAACATTGTAAATAAGAATGATAAAATAGCCGAATTGAGGATTGAGATTTCTGACCACAAAGAGCTCACTTTTATACAAAAGAGATGAAAAATAATTATAATTGTATGCTCTGATTCTAAAAAAAGCTGGCTTTCATATCAGCAAAAGCAGAACAAACAGCTTAAGACAGAGCGTAAAAACACTTTAAAAGGAAGGCTTGCAGCCAAAATCCAAGAAAATGAAAATTTCTTTAAAAACCTGTCCAACTATCAACCATCTGACAGCCAGGTCAGCGTGCTATCAAAGGGTCTCAAATTCATCCCAACGCCCGTGACAAACAAATTTAAAATCAGGCCAACTTTTGCAAGATTTATTTGCAAGACGAATGCCCCTCAGTTACACCTTTCACAGACAAAACAAAGAACCACTTCTGTTTCATATCAAACTGAATGCCACCGGTTCAGTCTTCTATTGCCCTTCAGAGCTACTTGGAAAATTGTCATAACGCTACTTGCAGACTACATCTAAGCCAAAAATACTTTGTAACACAATGAGGTCACGGCTCTAAAAGAGTTAAAACAAACTCTGCTTTAAACCTCACTGAAGCAACACAACAATAGTCATCATGAATAAGACAGAAAAAACAAAAGAGGCCAAAGTGCAACTCAACAACAGAGCTCACTTCAAACCTCTCAAAGCACCGATAGTAAAAAACACGTAGGTAAGGGTTAATGAGATCATTGACCAATTGCATCGGGGAAAACACATTGATGGCTTAGAAATGGCTTTCACAAACTCCCAATATCCGCCTTTGGATACAAAATTAGCCATTGCCAAAAACTATTTTTACTAATCACCCGATCATTTCTTACAAAAAAGAAAAATCCCTTATGACAAGCAAAAATACAGTTCAAAGGCGCTAAAGCGATGTGACCACAAAAGCCACATGGGGAGTCCATGCCGTTCTGTGTTTATCTTTATTCACATGGCAAAAATTCATCGTTTGTCAGTCCAAAACTATCCACATTAGCTTCAGATAATTTCTGGGACAAATCATGGTCTGAAAAAGTCGACATTTCCCGACTGACAACGAAGCAGTTCTCAAAAAAGTGGTACGTGTGATTCTCTGCGCAGCGAACAAAGAGAGTTGTGACAAAGCAAAGCATAAGTTTGTTGAGCCTTTGATGTCATGATGACGTTTTTGGAGGCTTGGCTGGAACATGTTTTCAGCAATGGCAGACGATTTTTGGACGACTTTGAAGCAGTAAAAATTGGTCATCAAAGGTTTGTTTTGAGTTTTTAATGGCAAAATGGGGTCTTAACTTGACCCAATTCAACATTGTGTAAACAATTTAGCCAAAATAAAATGGTCAATTTTTGTCTCAGGGGCACTTTAACCCTTTCACTCATGAGATCTCATTGGTAATTCTCCCTACTGTCTGTGATATAACTCTTATGATGTTCCTTTAAAGAACTTGGTATTTGATCAACTAATGATCCACTGGTTGATATGTTTCTTTATTCTCATCACTTGTCTTCTTGATATTGTACTAGCATTGTAAGGAGAAATTCTGTCTTGGTCACTCATGACATCTCATTAGTAATTCTCCTTACTGTCTGAGATATAATTCTTATGATGTTCCTTTAGAGAACTTGGTATTTGATCAACTAATGATCCACTGGTTGATATTTTTCTTTATTCTCGTCACCTTTCTGCTTGATATTGTACTAGCATTGTAAGGAGAAATTCTGTCTTGGTCACTCATGGCAGGGCTCAACACTAACTTTTTAACTTACTAGCCAAGTGGCTAGTGGCTTCTTAGATTTTACAACAATTTCAGTTTATTTACTAGCCAAACTGGCCAGTGGAAATCGAAAACCACTAGCCAAAACTGAATTTCTACTAGTCTGAGGCTAGTGGGCTACCGTTAGTGTCGAGCCCTGTATGGGAGTGAAAGGGTTAAAAAAAGAGAATAAAACTGGACATCACTTAGTTGCTATATTTACTTTATACTATGCTAACTTTTTGGGGCATCTTAATTGGAAGGCAAAGTTTACCAAAATCACAAAACCTGGTTCTGTCCTGGTGTACCGGTTCACAAGGGAATTAACATTGTTCTTTCTTTGTTTAGGAGTCATTGGTTAGCTGTTGTGTATTGTTCGGTCTTTTGTATCGGCTCTTGTGAACCGGTACACGAGGACAGAACCCAAAACCTTCAAAAAGCCCTAGCAACTTAACCACACAGACATAAAGTAGACTGAACAACAGTTCATAATGTATTTGTTTGATTTTGTTGTATTGTTTGGGTCATTTCAAGCTCCAAGTGGACTCCACTTAGTACCATAAAGCTTAATAGCAAGTCTACAAGGCCATTACTGCATATCATTATCACCATAGACTTAAATTCAAATATTGGCCTTTAGAGCCATGCTTTAATATTGTTGTAAAATCCTCAGAGCTTAAATCAAAATCACACTATTTTCTCTCGATAGAAATTGATCACAGAAAAAGGATCGGGCCAATCAATCAATTTGATCATTTGAAAATAATCACGCTTTTAATTAATCACAAGCACAATAATTAAATTATGTACACATGGACATTACTTTTTTTTTTGTCTCAATCGAGGTGTAGTACAAGTTGTGGACAGAAACAATGAGAAACTTACAAATTTGGAAAATGGTATTTGGGAATCTGATCCCCAGCAAATCCAGCTTTGATGACTCCTGATCCCTATTAAGAATGAAATCAAGGTTAGAATACTAAAATATTGACTTATAACAAGTTAGTTACACCTGATTTTTTATACAGAACTCGGTACAAGCCCTAAAAAATTGTCATTCTTTCCAAAACCAATATCGTTGACAAACCTATCACATACATTGTCTATGACAATAGGCTGATTTGCTATCACGTCAAATTGGTCCATTTTGCCAGAGAAAAGAAGTACTATTTACACTGTCTTCTGAAAAACATAGAGCTCGGTTCAAAATGTAAAATGGCGGACAACCCTTTTTTCCACGTGATAATTTTTGACCAATGATGAAACTATGAATCCACAAATTGATTTGTATTTAACCAGCGGTTACCCGCAAAATGTCCAAGATGGCGGCGAAACTCAGGCAAGGTTCATGGAATGTATTGGCCGAAATCGGAGCACGAATGATCCTTTTTGCAATATTTATGTAAGTATTTTGTCTATTTATAGTTTTTTCTTAAATCAAAACAGATTTTTTACGAGATGCTGCCTTTCTACGTCCAATTTCATTCAATCCAGTTGGTCAGAAAGCCAGCTGTCGACAGTTCGTGTCGAAAGATTTCGTTGCTATGACTTCTTATCGTCGGCGAAAGAATGCTCCATTTTATGCTTGCGATTCGTTTATTTTGATTTAACCCGAGATTTATATTTCCAGTATATTTCAAAGCTAAAAAATTGGTTGTTAAAAATACGAACAAGTGTAACATCTAACATGCAGAATTAACAACCAAGTGACCGTAATTTAAATCAATGATTGACACGAGAGTTTTGTTCATGTGGCCACCGATTACTTCCTTAAATAGCAAGATCGTTGCGAGTGAGATCGTTCAACACTGTACTATGGTCAAGTCTCTCTTCTGAGCAAAAGACGAGGCTGTCTTTCTCAATAATTATGGAAAGAAACTTTATTGGCCCCCTGCCACGCTTGGCCTTTGGTAATAGCTTTATTGAGTACAAAACATCATCTAAATGTCTTGGGGTGACAATTGACAGCAAGCTATCATGGCAGGAGCACATAAAGAACGTTTGTAAGTCATTCAGGAACAAAGTTGCAGTACTGAATCGGATAAAGTTTTTACCGATACCAACCTTAGAAAACATTTATTATAAAACTATTATCCCTAGCGTTTTGTATGGCATTGTAGTCTGGGGGTCTTGTTCTTCAACCTTGACGGATGATATTGATCGAATTCATTTAAGAGCTACTAGAATTATTTACAACCTACCCCATAGCATCCACAGTGATGACATCATGAACGCTCCACATTGGAACTCTATTGTTTCATTTTACATCAGGAGACTTTTAGTTATTACGTACAATATCTATCATGGAAATAGCATTGAGCCTCTAAATGACTTAATAGTGAAATCCGAGACTCCTTATGACTTAAGAAAATCCCTAAAAGTTAAGGTTCATAGACCAAGAACAGAAATGGGAAGATCTTCGTTTAAGCACAGAGCTGCACTATCCTGGAACCTCCTTCCCGAAGACATAAAGAACAGTTCAAACTTAACTTCCTTCAAGAGAAAACTCAGGGAAAATAAGAGAATTCTGAAATCTATCAGTTTTGCTAAAGCTTCCTGCAGCGTTTCCTACAAATCTGTTGACTTTAAATACTTTTAACATTTACTCCGTCTTGTTATTAATATTTATTTCCTTTAATTGTCATTATTTACATACCATTTTCGGTCTATTCACTAATTAGGTATTTATTAATTGATAGTTTAGTTGATGCAGGTCCACATCAGGACGTAATGTCTTGCCTACCCCTCAACCTGCTTTATTAAATAAACTATGATGATGATGATGATGATGACAATTTCAAACAGATATTTGTGGACCGGACAGAACTACAGTAGTTCCCCAGATTCATGGAGATGACTCTGTTTGAGAACTTTTATAACATACCAGTTTGAAAACATGTATCTGTTTAAATTCGTCACCCTATCACAAATTTGAAGTGACAATTTCAGTTAAGCTTTTCCATTATTCCAGAGCAATTTGGCTTCCTGAAAGGGAAATCTTGTCTTTCTCCATTATTATTTTCATTTCACGACTGAGCCCATGAGAAAAACAAAGGCTTGATTTCTAAAGTCCTCAATACTATTTATGTGGTAACCAGTTGAAAGCTGCATCTGAAGTTAAAGATCTCAGAATCTACATTATACTTTGAACTTGTCGCGGAGTATGCAAGCTAACAAATGCGCAAACAGGGCAAACAGTGTACTTGGATTCATAAGGTGAGCGGTGGGTCCTAAAAACCCTGAGCTGTTTTCTAAACTTTATAAAAGCCTTGTCTGTCTGATACTCGAGTACTGCTCCCCAGTTTGGTGTCCGTGTTGTGGTTCAAATGTTACCTTTGGTTTGAATTTTTTAAACCAGTTAAGTTTTTCAAACTGGTTTGAAATTTTTAAACCAGTTCTATTATCAACTGTCTGAAAAAGGGCCTTCCTTTTTTGGGGTGTGGTTGAAAAATAGGGGCTTGGCTCTTTGGGGGGTTCTTAAAAAGAATTTTCGCTTATTAGAAGATTTCGTTATTCAGTTTTTTTTAATCAGAGAATGTTTAGAAATACATTTGATAATCAAAATTAACGGTAAAAAACTACGACGTTTCGAAGTCTGCATGACCTCATTATCAAGTAAAATGTTAAAACTGATGTAAAATTGTAGCTCAGAGATTATATACAAATAAAATTTGATAACTTCATTAGAATAATGAGCGTTCATTGTTATTGGTGTTTAGCATGTCAGATCGTGCAGTATATGTTTAAATAAATACTTTTGCACGTATTGAGTCAGACTGCGTGTTTAGCTTTGGTTTTTGTTCGCGAATGAATAGCATTTCGTGAATTAGGCAGTCCATTTTTCCGCGGCATTTCTTGAGAACAGAAAACATTTCCTCTAGGCTAGTGGACGCTACACCGTGGGCTTCTTTCAGATGCTTGCCAATGACAGAGGCTTTATGTTCTTTTATGCGTTGATGAAGATGGCGTGTGGTATAACCGATATAATCCGCATTGCACGAATCACATTTAAAAGTGTAAACAACGCATTGGTGGTTAATTAAAGCGGGCTTCTCTTCTTGTATCTTGAGCTTTCCCTCGATCTTACGACTCGTGAAAACTGGTTGTAGGTCAGTTCCGATTTTCCGGCTAAGATCTTTCAGCTGATGTCTTACTGTGTCGGCCGATTTTTGGTCTTTAAATGGTAAAGTTATTCTGACAGGTTTTTGTGTAGCCGCGTCAAGTTCAGTTGGGGTTTCGTGACGGCTTTGGATCGTAGAACTCGTGTACCAGGCGATAGCTGAGTTGATGAGTTTCACTGGGTACTTAAGCTTAGTAAACATCCGCTTGAGATGCTGGCATTCCTTCGTAAAAGATTCTTTCGTTGATGACAGGCGGTAAGCTCGGTTCAGCATTGTATTCAGCAGAGATCTTTTGTAACGCTGGTCGACATGGCTCTGGTAATGTAAGAACAACAAGCGTATATCATAAACCAACTGATACAGGACTGCTCTTACATTACCAGAGCCATGTCGACCAGCGTTACAAAAGATCTCTGCTGAATACAATGCTGAACCGAGCTTACCGCCTGTCATCAACGAAAGAATCTTTTACGAAGGAATGCCAGCATCTCAAGCGGATGTTTACTAAGCTTAAGTACCCAGTGAAACTCATCAACTCAGCTATCGCCTGGTACACGAGTTCTACGATCCAAAGCCGTCACGAAACCCCAACTGAACTTGACGCGGCTACACAAAAACCTGTCAGAATAACTTTACCATTTAAAGACCAAAAATCGGCCGACACAGTAAGACATCAGCTGAAAGATCTTAGCCGGAAAATCGGAACTGACCTACAACCAGTTTTCACGAGTCGTAAGATCGAGGGAAAGCTCAAGATACAAGAAGAGAAGCCCGCTTTAATTAACCACCAATGCGTTGTTTACACTTTTAAATGTGATTCGTGCAATGCGGATTATATCGGTTATACCACACGCCATCTTCATCAACGCATAAAAGAACATAAAGCCTCTGTCATTGGCAAGCATCTGAAAGAAGCCCACAGTGTAGCATCCACTAGCCTAGAGGAAATGTTTTCCGTTCTCAAGAAATGCTGCGGAAAAATGGACTGCCTAATTCACGAAATGCTATTCATTCGCGAACAAAAACCAAAGCTAAACACGCAGTCTGACTCAATACGTGCAAAAGTATTTATTTAAACATATACTGCACGATCTGACATGCTAAACACCAATAACAATGAACGCTCATTATTCTAATGAAGTTATCACATTTTATTTGTATATAATCTCTGAGCTACAATTTTACATCAGTTTTAACATTTTACTTGATAATGAGGTCATGCAGACTTCGAAACGTCGTAGTTTTTTACCGTTAGTTTTTTTTAAGTTCAACAAACCACTTCTCCCTCCTTATACTGTCATTCCCTTCATAAATCTACTTTTTCCAAACCCCTCTCATTACCTTTTGTCTAACCCCCCATAATATCTAACTATACCTTTTTTCCCTTTCTTTATATCTCTTAGTACTCACCAGGATTTGAACTCCCAACCTTTGGATTTGGAGTACTCTTCCTTATCCACTTGACCACACAATCAATCATTGCAATTTCACTCTTATTTCTTTGTCTTATTATTACCCATTCGTCCCAGGCTCCTCTCCATCAAAATCATAATTTATTCATACTGCATATATTAAACAAATCTGCACATGCCCATTTCTAGCAAGTGAAGCATGGAGGCCTTGCACGAAATTGCCAATTGTGTTCCTTAAGAAATGTTTGAAGCCAAAATTAAAGGCTTAAAAGGGTCTTTAAAGACAAACGAATCATGAGTAAATGTGTTTGTAGAAGAAGAGTTCTATCATTGAGTGACAAATTATCTCAAAGTAGTCACAGAACAAGAGCTTGACATTGCACCTTCGATCAAAACACCGGAGCTTTCAAAGGCAGAAATCAACAACATCAAGCGAAAAAAGTGGAAATATGCAAATGGCAAGTTATTAACCTCAGAAGGGAAAGAAGTTAAAAATTACTAACCAATTTGAAAATTTCAAACCAGTTTGAAAAATTTAAACTGGTTTAAAAGAATTCAAACCAAAGATTAAATTTGAATCACAACATCCGCACCTTAAAAAAGACTCTTGAAAACACCTTGGAGAAGGTACAATGTAGAGCATCCAAATGTGCCCTTGGAAAAATTGGGCAAGATATGACCTATGGAGAGTGCTTAAAAGTTCTTAAATGGCCAACACTTGAGCAAAGAAGATTATTCTCGTCACTTAACGAGTGTTCTAAGACAATAAGTAGACTTTATGGACTTGATCCCTCGGCATTTTTCACGTTTGCACACGATTTTCAGCCTTTAAGAGCCAATCACCATTTTAAACTTAAGTTTGCATCAGCGACCTTAAATAGTTACAAATATTCATTTTTTATACGTATAATTAATAGTTGGAATAATCTGCCAAAGGAAATCGCTAAGGCGGCAAACTTGAATATTCTTAAGAATAGACTGAGAAGTCACCTCGTAAATTTTGCTAGTTAACACTAAGTTCTTATTTTTGATGTATTATATATGTATATGTTGTATCTAAATTAATGTCGTAATCTATTTTATTATCAGGAGATAAACTAGGAAGGGATAACCTCTTTTATCTCCTTTTTACTTTTTATTGATTGTGAATAAACATCTATTATTATTATTATTCTTACTAATCAATCTGTAATCTTATCATATCAGAAGAATAACTTGAATATATGTTGTGGTTCAATTTTATCCTTGGTTTAAATTTTATTTTCCATTGTTTCAACCCTATTATCATACGTTACCATAACCAAAAACAATGGAAAATAAAATTTAAACCAAGGATAAAATTGAACCACAACATATACATGTGTTGTTGAACAGTCTGACCAACTAAACTAGCAGCACAAAACCAAAAACACACTTGCATTTTTGATAAAATGCATGGGTTTCAAGTGTACTGCTAGAGAATAAAGTTATATTTATACACATTAAGAGTAATCAACATTTTTTTTAAGTTAGCAAGCATTTTCATCTCTTCTCAGAGCACTGGAGTATACTTCAGCATTTGTGCGTGTCATTCATGATGAAGAAATGTGGCTTTACAAAAACCCTAAATCCAAAAACACAATCTCAACAGAAATGCTTTTTGTAAGTTGATGTTTTGTGTTTTTCTGTAGCTATAGTTACATGCCTTCAGCAACATGTATCAGCATTTAAGGAGCCAAAACACCACAGTTTTTATGAGGGCTGAAAGATTTGGTAACTCTTTGTTTTTTCCCCAAAACCCAATTTGATTATTAGATAGACTGTCAGTTTATTTATTTATTTATTTATTTCTATCAGAGGTCATGATCAATGGAATAAGCAAATGTTGCTTTTGAAATATAAATGACAGACTCCTATGGCCTTCTTTTGAATGTAGTGGGTCTAATTGCTAATTGCTCTTAAGCAATGGTAAAAAGGCTTATTTATATTCATGTAACAGAACATTTATTATGTCCACCATTATGAAAGAGGTCTATGATTTAATATTGTAGAAAGCCTCAATAAGTGATGCAGTATGACAATTGATGAGAGTTTCTTTATCTGTCCATAGAGGCATAAGAACTGTCTGTACAGTATGTGTCACTGTTTATTTAAGTTTTTGCTTTTGTTTTTGCAGGTGATAGCTGCAGTTCTTCCTGCTGCTCTAATCCTTTTACTAGGAGGACTAAGAAAGGACAAAATTGATGGCATACAAGCCATTTTAGGTATAGACTTGTAGGAGTAAACTGTGGTAAACACTCACTTCCTCTTTAAAGTTAACCCTTTAAGTCCCATGAGTGGCCAAATACAGAATTTCTCCTTACAATATCAATACAACATCAAGCAGACAAGCAACAAGAATAAAGGAAAATATCAATTAAGGGATTATTAGTTGATCCAACTCCAAATTATCCAAAGTAACATCAAAAGAATTGTATGGCAGATAGTTAGGAGAATAGCTAAGGAGATCATGATAGTGAAATGGTTAACTATCTTTCTTTTTTTGTTTTTGTCCACCAATTTGTATCCCTGTATCTTTCATATCAGGTCACCTTACTTATTCATTTGTTAATTCATTATCCTTGTTTGCTCTCCAGCTTTAACATTAACTCTTGGACTCAATGGAGTTGTGACAAACATAGTGAAAGTTCTTGTAGGCAGGTAAGGGCCTTATTTGATTTTATTGTCTGTTAAATTACTAGCAGAGGGATTTTAGTATGCAGGTTTTTTCTCCAGTTGAATATTAATTCTTTCACCTTTCCTACAGTTATAGCAAAACCTACACATAACTTGGCTTCTAATTTTTAAAAATAACAAAGCAAACTTGATTTTGTAGAGATTCTTGAGTAGAAGTATCATGAAAAGTTCTCACATGCTTGAGTTGTTTTTTCAGGCCTCGCCCAGACTACTTCTGGCGTTGTTATCCTAATGGAGTTATTCCAGCAAGTATAGAGTGTGATGGCAACCCAGATGAAATAATTGAGGGCAGGAAAAGTTTTCCAAGTGGTCATTCATCATGTAAGCAATCATTTCTAGGCAGGGTACGAGTTTCTGAAAATAAGAGATTTCTTGAAGGGAACTCCATTGTTTTTAAGAAACAGATTACCGATAAGCATAAAATTCATAAAGTTGAGAAAAACCCTACAATCAACAAAATAGAGGTTTTGCACAGCAGCCATGTTGGATGGCAGGAACAATAGATTATTTTACCCATGGGAAAAAAATATCTTTCTTATGCAAATATTTTCATTGTTCCTGCCATCCAACATGGCTGCTGTGCAAAACCTCTATAGAAAAAAGTCCAGGGCTGTCTCACCCTTATGTACGGTGGAAGGTAAAGTTTGCCCATGGTAAGCTTGCTGGACTGTGGATCAAAAGTTTCTGCCTTGAGCTTTTAAGTTTAGCCACGGTCACAGTGTTGTGTTCTTTGCCAAGAAACTAAACTCTCATGTTGCCACTTTCCCCAAGGAATTGGGGAATTGTTAATGAAACTTGATAAAATCCTGGTGTTACCTATGCTGAAGTTTCCTTTCATTGCAGAGGAGGAACTATGTTTTAAGTTACCATAAATAGAGATGAACTTCTGCAACCTGGGCTATTCAGCTCAAATGCAAGAGTTCAACTTTTTTTTACCCCCAGTGTGTCTAATCTGGATCAGTCATGAGTGGATCTGATCACTGCATATGAAGTCAGCCTGTGAATCAGTCTATGGATCAGGATTCATCAACTCTTATGATACTTCACTGTTTGAGTGATCTTGAATCACTGATGCAGATCCAGATCATCCCACAGGATCATCACAGCCACCTTTTTTGTGGTGGGACTGCCTAATTTGTACTGTTTGTGTATTTCTTCAATTTGCAGTTGCCTTTTGTGGCCTTGGCTTTATCTCTCTCTATCTTGCGGGAAAGTTACACTGCTTTCAAGCTCAGGGAAGAGGACAAGGGTGGAAGCTGTGTATTGCGTTAGCTCCTGTGATTGTTGCTATGGCATTGGCACTCACCCGATATTCAGACTATCGTCATCACTGGCAAGGTATATTAGACGATAGTGAGGTTACAATCACAGGGTTTGTTGATAGCAGTTTTGTAATAATTATTTATACAAGGAAGTCTGACAAATGGAAACTCCTGGAAGCTGTAAAAAAATGGCATTATGACACTCAAAAGTGAATCTGGCCTTGAATAGAATATCATTTAACAGTTCACATGGAGCTTAAGATACTTATGCCTTGAACTTTTATTTTACGCAAATTGAGCAAGAGAGAGAGAGAGAGAGAATAATTATCAGAAAAAAAAAGCATTCTCCCTTCCAGTGTACATTCAATCCAAACAATAGACTGTTATTTGTTATTTGTTGTACCAATTGATGAGAAGTAAGAAACAGGAAGCAAAAAATTTGTGCATAGGTGCTAAGCAGGAACACAGTAGCAAGGAACCTTAAAACAAGAATTAAGTTGAACTGTTTTCTTATCACTATCATTTTTTTCACAGACATAATGGTTGGTGCTATGATAGGTGAGTGGCATTGTTAACATCTCTTGAGGGTTATTGTAGGTTAGCGGTAACTAACTCACCGACATCATTAGTCAACTCGCTGACACGTTTGGTCAACTCGCTGACACCACTGGTCAACTCGCTTACACCACTGGTCAACTCGCCAACACCGGTCAACTTGCCGACTTCCATTTCGCTAACAACTTCCGTCAACTCGCCGACACTGATTTTTGTTATTTGATAGGTTATCAAAGACCAAAGACAATTGTTGATGAGTTGACTAATGGTGTGGGCGAGTTGGTTGTCAGTGAGTTGACATTCGACAAAATGATCGGACATCGTGTTGCAACACCTTTTGTTTTGTAACGTAATTTTCCTTCGTTCAAGCACTCTGGATTCAGTAGTGATTGAAAAAGTGTGTTTTTAAAATGAAAGATTAAAGAATTAACGAGTTCGCTCTCTTTTCATCTGTTTTGCATTGAGCATTGGTTGAAGATTTCGTGATATCGCGTTTCCTTACCACGGGAACCTGACAGAGGTGGTCATTTTCTCTTAAGTTTGACAAGGAGTTTCGTTTTTGAAGAAGATAGATATGAGTCGATTTTCCACGTCATTTAAATTTACCCTCAGCTTTAGGAATAACAAAGAGTTATGGCTTGGTGTGTTAGATATAAATACACAAAAAAACTAAGGATTACAGCAAAATGTAACTAGTGTTTTTAACAGATGGAGAAGATTCGCGTGGATTAATTTGATAAAATTAGGCTTGAATTTTCAAGATTGACAAACCGTGAATGGTTTGATCTCCAGAAGCGTTGTGTGCACCCTGCAAGTATGAGGTGGTATTCTCCCAAAAATATCGATTAAAAACGTTTCTTTGTTCCAGGTCTGTTCTTCGCCTATCTTTGTTATCGACAGTATTACCCTGCGCTCAACAGACCTCATTGTCACATGCCATACTATGCCATCATGCCGGCCAAGTTTGTTGGTGATGAACATGAGCACATGTTACCAGTGACTGTCAGAGAGATAAAGGACGTTCATCCTATTGTGACAAAATCTCTTTGACCACAGCTGAATCTTAGAATTAGATGTACGAGATATGGGATTTATATTTATTACATCGCTCGCAGCGCCCGTGGACAAGATGAAGCGAATCCTGTGTTCTGATTGGCTACCCAAGCAGGCAAGATGGGCCCATCTTGCTCGCTCATCTTGCTCGCTCGGGTTGCCCGCATTGATCCTGTGCATGATAAAAAAAAATATAGAGTTAGAACTAGATAATATATCTAATGGATTTTGCGCTATAGAAATAATAAAATTGTTAATATTATTAACTACGTTCGTAATTCTTGGACAATTTCGGCGATGGAAAACGCAAAAAGTGGCAGAAGATAGTCAAAACAAAGAAAACAGAAACGACTCTTGTGAGTTTGTTGTGCTACAAACACAGTTTGCTTTCTTTCCAGACTCTCGAAGTAAACAAGTCATTCCTAATTCTTATTAAAGCGAAATCTTTTTGCAAAATAACAAATCTTTTATTAACCAAGCTTGTTCGGTCAAGATGGCTGGATATTAGCCTCGTTCTTCTTTCGCATTTTTATGGACCTCGACTTCGTCTCGGTCCATAAAAATGCAAAAAAAGAACTCGACCAATATGCAGCCATCTTGACATCACGCTTGGTTAATGACCCATATGTATCGAGAATTATTTCTACTGATTTGGAATTTTAAAGGAAATCCTACAGAGAATTAATTTAAACCATTCCTCTCCCCACCCCCGTCGAATTGTTTCAGGACGAGTGTCAAGCATACGTAGTTTTTAAATAAAAAGAATTCACTCTTGTATACTGGGAAAAAGGGCGTCATATCAAACCACTTGTACTTTGAAAAGTTCTCTCCCGAAGAGTTCTAGAATCACAGGTGATTGTAGGCTTAAAAATGTAAATAAGATAAATTGTATTTTTGCACATTTAAATTGGGGGAAATTTTATTGGAAAATTGTCGTCAGAACTTTTCCTGTAAAGTTACAAGAAGATTATTTGAAGTTATAGATTTATTTCACAAATGTATTTTAAATACTTTTAGTTTAATTGCCTAGGTGATACAGAGATGTGCGCGCTCGGATTGGTCGACGATTGCGTTGCCTATCTCGCTATAATTACCTCGCGCGAGGTGATTCTCTAACTTATAAAATGGCTGCCTCGTGTTTTGTCGATGTTTCCGGGGAAATGATTTACACGATAGAGGAAAATTCAATTGCAAGTAGCACAGAAGTTCGAACGAAAAGATGTGAAGTTTTTGCCGATTGAATGAAATAAAATTGTCAAAACTGTTTGCTTATCTTGATACGAGTAATCAACGCTCTTGGGAAAAAAAAAAAGATGTGCCTGATGCTTTTTTTTTTTTTTTTTTTTTTTTTTATGATTTCACGGAATTTACAACAATTCGCAAGTACCTGAGCAATTACACCAAAACAATGATTCACCTTCAGTGAATAATTCAGTGCTTGTCTCTTCGTCTGTCTGTCACATTGGGGGAGATTCGCTTTTGATGATTGAGTCGACTTTCTTCACAGCTCAGTTTAGCTGGAAAATATGTTTTCGAGCGCTTAGAAAACCACCTCCCCATTGATGTATTCTGTTTTATGACCCACCCATTAATTTTTGAGCGATCTCACTGGGGAAACTGTACATGGTAAAAACTTATCGGAAATAAATCGCGGACTGTAGAACCCGTTAGATTCGGGGTTGATTTAAAGAGAAACCCCTAAAATTGGAAAACAAACCCCACAGATGTCAACTTTCCGCGATAGCCCTTCATAGCAACCCAAAAGATACCAAAAATGGAGTGAAAACTCTTACGATACCTGTATGGGCATACACTGGAGATTGAAACGGTGAGCGATTCACGTTAACATCTCTGAACATATTTCTTAATGCGTCGATCAATTAGAAACTTCAAAATCCCTCGAGCAACCCCTTGGCATTTGCCCCACCCAATTTTCTGCAAAAAGCGAGATCAGCACTTTTTTTTTCTATCACACTGACCAAGCTTTAAAGCTTAGGCCTTGTACACCTTTCTTCTGTGTCATTTGCTCGCGAAAGTGAACTGTTTACCTTTTAAAGTAACAATTTAGTCAACGGACTGATCGTGATCGTGGGAAACATGGAAGGTATTGTTCCAATTACAATTGCACACAGGAGCACTGTATAGGCTAGGTATAAAATGTATCTTTTAATGCATCCGAGCTACTAGAATCTCAAAGCCGTTCCCGTCACCAAGCGGTCGGAACGGAGATAGTTTCATTCGCTTGTAGAACGTGTTCGTGAGTGACACCCCGATAAAAAACGGCTGCAAAGGAGACCGCAACGAAGATCGCACTTTTTTATCACTATCTCAATCCAAATGTCTTTTAAAGGAACTAATGAAACTTTAAACGTTCAGTCATGAGAAAGTTTCAGGCCATTCTTCAAGCGCTCTTAGCACAGTGCAGCAGTGAATCTGGAACCTACACCTGCACCTTGGTGTAAACCATTACGTCACCCGCCAACTTCTTACGGACTTCTCGCAGACAACGAGGTAAGAGGAAATACTATTGTCAACGCACTAGTCTTTGTGGCCAGCTTAAAAAAAGCAGGGGATAGGGGTAGGGAGATAATGCGAGTGGGAGGCGTGATCGTTAAAAATACTATCACACCAATAGCCTACGTGTAGCCGTACCCACCGCCCAAGAAAAACGTTTCCTCCCCGTTTTTCTTGGGGGTGTGGGTAGCCTACACGTAGGCTATCACGCCAACCGCTTTGTCCGCTTACCAACCAGGCTAACACAGCACCACTTTGCCTGTTATGAGACCATGCTGATAGATGACAAGGACATTACAAAAGGAAAAAAATAAAGGTGACACAAACGTCTGTCTATTTTCAATACTAACACATAAAGCTAACAAAATGTAAACTGTAAATACACAAATCATCAATCCTCCGTCAATTTAAATTCAACAGTCTATAGTAGAAGTAAAAAAATCGACCCTCTGCTTTTCATTTGAAAAATAAAACACAACAATATAAAAACGTGAATTTTTTTTTTTAACAAACTATGGTCAAGACAGTCTCTTATGTTTCTGCGGTCGTTGTGCCTCGAGACATCTCGTGAGACTGATGAACGAATATTCAAATTTAAAACTGTCTAAATTGAAAAAGAATAAAACCTTCAAAACTGAACGATCGTTGATTATGAAAGGACTTATAATCACTACAACAATTACCGGAAGCACTGACATACAACACAAAAAAAAAAGGGGGGAGCAAGGCGGAACAAAACCTTCGATCAGGCCCTCACTATATTAGTGCTTCGGCACAAAAGTTCCTTCGCACGAGGGTAAGTAAGAGCCCTCGAGAAATGTAATTCAGCGAGATATCTGTACCTAGATCCTACCGTGTCACTGTAACTAAAATGTAGGTTCCTTACAATCGCTTGGCCGTGAAAGGTCTGGGTACGAGAATAGCATTGAAATTATTAGTACCAGACCTCCGGCAAAACTATCCTCGACTCGTCTCAAATTTTTCCGAGGGTGGACAAACGCGCTTATAGTGAGGGCCTACTTGCAAATTAGAACGTGGATATTCTATGGAAACCTCAGCCGATTGTCATCTTAAAAATTGGTTTTTATCTCTGTGACCTCAACTTAAGTCACATGAGATTCCGATAGGTACTCTTCGCCAGTTGGCTCAACGACGACTTCATTACCAGACCAATTGTACGAGGGTGGCCGTGAAAACTGAACGGGCAAGAATGCGGCAGGATGTACAGCGGGTAACCATGACAACTGATAGGGAACAGTAACATTTACAGGAACAACAGGCGCGGCAAACTGCGGAATACCATTCACCAGGGACACTCCTGGTAAGTCAGTCATGATGCTGCTCCAAATCACTTGAGGCGTTATATCAGCGATGTCAAATCTGTAGTTGACAAAAAGCTTTTCAGTGAGGTACCTCACAACCTTTGTCTCTGAGCGAGAGTAAGTGAAAGGCATTTCATATGAATATGACTTTTTTGCTTGCTGTAAATGTTACTTATTTTCAAAAGTTAGTCTTTGCACTTAGCTCCATTTTGGAAGTGAAGATTTCTAGAACTCGAAAGTTGTCTCTTCAGTACTTTAGATAGTAACGTCACAGTCGTATAGGACTTTTGTGCGGCGGCTGACACTGACAAAGTCGTTAAACTAGTTAGAACACGCATACAGGCAAATTAACCCTAAACTTAGTCAAGAGCTGTCTTTTCAGTGCTTGCATGTTTACATATCGCTTTCCGTATCGCTTTTCCAACTTGTTTTGTCCACTTTCAACAACACCAAAAAGATACTGCTGAGTTATTTTCTGTTGCTTAACCTACGCCTCATCTATTATGAATTGCGGTCGTTTCGCCAACGAGTTGTTTCGCCAACGTCTCGTTCGCCAACGTGTTAGGTTGATTCGCCAACGTGTTAGGTTGATTCGCCAACGTCCTATGTCGATTCGCCAACGTCCTACTGGTCAATTCGCCAACGTCATATATCCAAGAATAACGAAAAAAAAAAAAAGTTGGCGAATTGACCAGTAGGACGTTGGCGAATCGACATAGGACGTTGGCGAATCAACCTAACACGTTGGTGAACGAGACGTTGGCGAAACAACTCGTTGGCGAAACGACCGGATACCTCTATTATTGTTGATTAGTATATACTAAAACAATGGATAGCGTTGAAGGCGCACTCTGATTGGCTACTCAAACTCCGAATAACCTTCGCTACTGCACCCAAAAAAATTGATTGCTGCAGGAATTCAACGAGTTAAAATCATCCTTTTGTACTATATTATCCCTGTTCTAGTATATACCAGAACTATTCACCTCAGTTTGAAGGTAACTAGCGATGGATATTTTCCTTGCTACTTCGTGGTTCGGTAAAAAAACAACCGCTAGCCACCTCCGCTTCGGCGAATAGTTATAAATCATTACATCATCAGAAGGTATAGGCTACGTGTTACTCTGCACTAATACGACCAAATTTTTTCATTTATAACATTGCAATCGCTTGATACCTCAGAGGTTGTTCTTGCGCATGAGCTGCGTTGAGAGATGAAGCAGATACGCTTCTTTCTAATACAGCGACGTCTTTTCTCGCTTTTTGTCTTGTTCTCCGCTGCGAAATATTCTTCTTCTTCTTCTTCTTGGGACATTTTATTAAGCTGCGGTCTCGAAGACGTCTTCGGGCGTTGGCAAACCAGGTCTTTAGCTTAAACGAAAATAGCAGAAACAGTTCCGATTTTTTCCTATTTAATCTTTCGATTGTATTCATGTTCACAGCATGCGTCTTAAATTGCTTGATTGGGTTTACGCCATTCAAGGATAGTTTAATCGTGTCAGTTAGGGAGAAAGGCAATCAATTAAGTCGTCAAGTATCGCCAATCGGCGTGACTTACAGACGTTGATTTGCACAAGGACAACTCACGGTTAGGTCGTCGGAAAAATTCAGTTCTCAAGTAAATTGTTTAAGCTCGTCATTTGCACTTGGTTTTATGTTACCTAGCTTTTTGCTCCTTCGGCAGGGACGGCGAGGCCTGGGGAGGCTTGAAACAGTCCTCGGAAGCGCGAGTTAAAAACTGTTTGTTTGGGGGTATTAGGCCATATTCCCCCGGAAAACATTGAAATCGCGATCTCGGGGGATAATCTGCGGTGAAATGGATTTTTTTCATTTTTTTTCTCTTTCATTGTTCATATTTTTTCCGTACTTTATACGATAAGGTGAAGTACCCACGGCCCCCTTAGCTCTGCCGTCCCTAATAAGGAAGTCCGATGAAACCCCAAAGGATGGTGATAAGGAGACTAATGATGGCGTAACTCCTCTGAGTTTTCTACAGAAACTTAAAAAAGGGTCCTATATGATGTTGTGTGCAATTCTCAATCCCCGATTAGTATTTTTCTTTCTCTTTTTTTTAACCCTGATACGCTACCTGAGCTAAAGTAATTCCGTGTTGCTCAGCCAACATAAGTTTTTCAGTTGTGTCAGGGTAGGGATTCTTGATGCGTTGCATGAGCCACGCCTGCAGTGCTTTACTGGTTTCTTTGGGGATCCCTCTCTTTTTGCGAAAACCTGATGGGCAGATGCTCCGTGGAGGTGGGAATCTTTGGAAAACAAGTAAATCAAGCATACAGGATTTTCACACCTCGACCTGTCCGGTTGCTAATTGGTGCATGGCAGGGGTACAGGCTGCAATTTTTCCAGATTGAGCGGGTTGAGGGGTATTTGCTAGCGTTTTACTGACAACTGGGTGGGGGGGGAGGGGGAAGGGAGAGGAGGCAGGTTGTTTTATTGATACGAAGACGGACCAACGCATAAGAGGTCCTCCTTCAATGACTCCTTGATCATTACAACAGATACATGATACAGGCGAAACTCTCCATAACTGCGACCTTAGAGATAAAAAAGACAGCCGCTGTAGAGGGCTGGCCTTTGTAGGAAGGAAGAAAGCATAATCTGACATCTTTTTTCGTTTTCCCTTTTTTTTTTTTTTTTTTTGGTGAAGGGTAGAACAGTTCTATTCATATCCAATGGTAGTCGTTCCACTTTTGTGGACGTTTCTGTTATGGAAAGGTAGCCGTTTAAGAGGGGTTAAAATAGGAGTACCTTCAACCGGGAAGGAAAAAAGTAATTGCTGTAGCATGCCGGAGTGGGTTAGGGTTTACCAGCGCCATTGCTTACCGGGCAAGCTAAGTGTGACCTGCTTTCGTTCATTGAACACGACGTACGTTTTTCCTAGTAACATAGTGCAGTTTATCTGCTATTCGATCCGTAATATTAAGTGCATCAGATTAAATTTGAGAGAAAACATCCTGCGTACCACAAGAATAAAGGCAGTGCTTTACCGATAAACTGTGGTATATAAACTACCTATCGTCTGATCATAAAGATAAATAATTCTGGTAAAATGATATTGCGAAAATTAGTTACTGTAAATAATAATGGTAACTCAACTGTGAGGAACTATGATTTTTCTTCAATTCTTTTCGAATTGAAGTATTACACACGGTTTAAAAATTGGATTCTTTAGTGATGAATACACCGCGGATATCTCACTAAAATGATTCAACTATGCTCTTTCTGATTTACGTCCCGATTGTTCGAAGTGATTCGATCCCACTGAAGTTAATCTATATCTGGTTGACAAATCGTGGAGACGAAAATATTCTGCGCCCAGAAAGATTGATGAACACTGCAAGGTACTCCTGGACTTACAACATCAAATCGATCTACATCGTTTATCAATTCTAAACTGAATTCACAAAATAATTATTTCCTTTTTCTCCTTAAAGATATGATTGGAATGAAGTAAATCCTTGACACCTTAATGAAAGTCTTGTTGTAAATAGCAAATATGAAAAAACTATAAAGAGTTTCTAAATGAAAACCTATATATCAGTCATTTTCCAGAGTCTTTTAATCTCAAATAAACCAATCTTAAGTTTCGTTACGACTTCCTTTAAAACTCGAAGATGTACGGTGGGAATTTTCATCTTAATCTTATTAATCATACCAAGTTAAACAAACCTTTTTCTCACGCGAAATCTTTGGACTGCAGTTCTCGCTTTTGCCTCGTGTTCATGAGCTTCATCCCATATTTCAATAAGATCGTCGCCTTGAGAGAAAATCCCTTCCTGGATATGAACGAATTACCAGAAGAAATTAGAACGCGAAACTAACAACCTGCAACTGCTGGAAGGTACAACAAAACGCGTACAGCATTGAAGCGAAAACGAATTCTCTGTAAAAGATTACTGTCAAACTACCTCTATGAGCTTGTACACCGCTTGGACATCTTTTTTATGCCAGGCGAGTGCAATTTTTGCCCGATTGATTTCTTCATTCTCCTGAAATTCCGGACTGTTAGGAAGACCAAGCAGCAAATTCTCAACTTCAGCAAATTTTTTGCAATGAACAAGACGCTTTGCTCGCGTGCTCCAATATGTGATATTATTAGGACTAGCTACTTCGAATAACGGCTTCATGGTTATTGTCAAGCTGCATCTGCTAGTAAAAGTTGCCGCTCGATCAATGTATCAATGATTGCGGCAAAACTCGATTCGCGAGAATAGTGTCTTCCCATTGGTTGACAGTACGCAAAGGTGTCGATCATACCAGGCATGTGCTCGGGAAAGCTTACTTTGAGTGGAAAATTTGAAACGGTAACAATGGTAATAGGAATTAGAGAGTGAGGGACGGGGATGTTTAATGATAGACAGGAAAAATAAAAATAAGTTGTGGAGATTGAAGAAAGGGATATAAACCATGGAAAATTATGGATTGAATTAGGTAACTATAAAGGAGGTTGGGGGAAGGGTAAATGGATTAGATAAACGAGGAATGAGAAACAGAAAATAGAGAAGCAATCTGTTGATGGCATGGATTTGGAAACCTCGTAAAAATGTTTCAAGAATATTTTGCTTCATGCGTACCTACTGAACAAAATTGACAGGATTTGATAATATTTTATTCACAGTGATGCGACAAACAACCTCTGTTCGGTCGATAATTTAAGTGACGTTTAAGAGAAAACTTAAAAAATAAGACTAAAAAACAGAGCCCTATATTTGCTTGGTCACATGATAGAGCATACAAGGCGTCAACTCCAGTGAGTGATCAAGGCAGAATTTCTCCGAACAGTATCAACACAATATCAAGCAGACATGAGATGAGAATAAAGAAAAATATCAATTGGAGAATTATTAGTTGATCCAATACCGAATTCTCCAAACAAACATCATAGGAATTGTATGGCAGACAGTACTGAAGTAGAATTACTAAATGAGACTTCGGGAGTGGAAGAGTTAACTACTTGAAGTCAGGATTGCAATCCTAACAGCTAAAAATTACGCAGAAAGTGCGATGTATCTGCTGGAATTAAGAGCAAAGTGGTTGTTACTCATTTTAAGCGTCGTTAAGGACTGAAAAACTTTGAAATAAACTTAACGTCATTATGTTGCATCGATAGTTGTTTCTTAATTTTACTAGAGGGCCTCGTTGAAAATATTTGTTTATTGAAAATCTCATTGTTTAACAGAGCAGATACCTATCTTGATTTTCAAGCGTTAAGGATAAAATTTTCAAGAAAAATGTGTAAGCTTGAAAAGTTTTGGTCCTTTGTATTTCAAATTTCCCAAAGACAATGCGTTTGAAATTTCACCACCTTTATGCACCTGTTCCAACTTTTGACTATCCAATGTTCCTTTTGTTTCTGCAGTTATAAGTTACTATTTCATTATTTCACGATACTCAGTCATATCCTAAAGTTTCCTTACGGCTTGAGCCTACCGTACTTCAGGTCAGAACACATTCGGTGACAATTCACTTCGTGTGACATAGAATTTTTTTCATAAAAATCTGTATCTCCTTAACAGCATTCTTTCCTTAAAACAAGTCGCAGCGACGAGTTTTGCGGGTACTTACGGGTTGAACGAAAAAAGGGAGGGGGGAGCGATTTGGCGCGGGGAACCTGCTTCAGCATATTATGGCCTCGTGTGTTCTGCCTTTTAAGCTATTTTCTTGCTCGTCCTGAACGGTAGGGAAGCCCCTGTAAAGAGCCTAGCCAGACCGAATATTGGAAGCAAGAATATAATAAAAGCCATCATGATGACAAAGTGACTGATACTTGTTCCAATATCCAGCCAACTGCCGCTATCCTGCACAAGGAAAAAGAAATGCAGTCCCATTAAATCCGTCATCACTAGCACTACTAACACTAGACTTTGAACAGGGATCGAGAGCACTACGTGTATTGCGTCGAATGCGCATGTTACAATCACAAACGGAATGAGAACTTTACAGAGTAGTAAACTGCCCATAACAAAGGGCGAGAATACAGTCAAGAAGCAGTAAACGGACGCAGGGTCAAAGCTATTTATACTAGCAATGTTTCCTGTTCCAAAGAAGGCCACTACGATGAAGAAAACGAAAAAATAAGCGCAGCGAAGGTCCTCTAAAGTGAGTTTTCTCATCACAGGAGCGTCCATGCCTCTCGTAAGGGCCTTCCAAGCTGGCTGATAGGTGGTCGTGGAGCTGGCGTTGCTTAGTTGCGTTTCTAACAGCGCGTCGAGAGTTTTGCCAGAGAGTTTGTGTTCAGACAAAAGCCATGCACCCATAAGCAGCGACAGAACTAGCAAAAACAGGCTTTCGTAGGCAGTGCTCATCAACAGATACAATGAGGAAAACGCCATAGCTATACTCGACAGTCGTATCGTTAAATTACTCGAGTTGATCAGTGGTAACAGAAAGGATGACACAAGAATAGTCCAACTGCCAAGCTGGTTTACTAACGGGAGTCCGAGTTTTCGTTTTAAACTTGCTGCTGTACTGTTCACGATATAAATTGCTAGTGCCGTGAGTAGAGCTTGAAGGAGCAGGATTTTACACGATTTTGTTAATTCCGTGTTCATTAACTGAGATACGGTGGAAACGTAAAACAACAGCGAACAAAAAATGATCAAAGTTAAGAATCCTGCCGCAGTCACCAGGAAATAGTTGGCCTCACGTCCGACAACAGGTAGAAGAGGAAACACGGAAAGAGCAAAGCTAAGGCTCATCCAGCCTGCTACAGATGGCGTGCAAGTTTTGTACAATTGAGTGGTGAACGGCCACAGAGCAAGACACACAAGACCTACAGAGAGAATCTCTCGCCTGAAGAAGCTCATGACAAGAATCTCTAACGAGAAACTACCGAACAAAAAGGTAAATAGAACTCTATGCTGCAACTGTTTTTCACGGATATAGCTCCAGGCAGCTCTGACCACGTGAAGTCTCTTGGCAATGCGATTCCAAAATACTAAAGGCATTAAGCAGTAGCTATAATACATCCAAGGTGCTTTTTGAATAATTAAAAGAATCACCGCGAGAAAAGCGAGAACCAAAGTAGCGGTGTCCAGAGGCGCTGTCTTCACCAATGGCTGAAGGTTCTCTTTACCGAGTTTGGACGCCTCTTTGATGACTTCACTATGATCTTCGACAATCTGTAGGATGATGCATAATATCCATCCCAAAAATCCAAGAGTGACCACTAAATTTAAGAACACTCTGTCGTAGTTCTGGTAGTAATTGAGTCCCTCCAATGCAAGATTGATTAGATCTCTGCTTAGGCTCTCGGCTTCTTTATACTTCGTGGCTCGCATGAACTCTTTTATGTCGCGAATCATTCCTGTTTTCTTTGCACCTAAATAACAAACAGAACCAACGAAAAACATCTCAATTTCAAGTCAGTATTTGCAAAAGAACCAGGATGGGAGTCACTGCCAGGAAGAGTGAAGGGGGGTTGGGGGGGGGGGGGGGGGAAGGGGAGATTTTATGATTTTTTCCAGAGGGCTGATTAAGAGTGTGAGGTCTGTCATCATATTATTTATGATCAAATATAATTATACTAATATTAATCCTCTAACGTTGTTGTTGATCTGGTACAGACAAAGGGGTAACACTTGGAAAGTCAGCCTGGAACATTATCAGCTCAGTTGATAAAACCAAATTATCTTGTTGTACCCCCTCCCCCTCTCCCCACCACTGATGCCCCACCATTGTTTCTTTAGTAACCTACCCCCTTTATTTTTTTGTTAAGGCCTCCTGTCATGTTGGCACTAAGAAAATAAGAACCCCCTGCAGTATAAACCGAAAGTGTTAGGGATCATACCTGCCAAGGAAGAGAAGGGCTGAAACCACAGAGAAGTTTCCTTTCTGAACAATTCTTTCACATCATACTGAGCAAGAATCTGCTGTGAATTCATGAAGAGGTTTTCTGCCAGGTATTGCTCGGAGTTGTTGAGATAGTCCAATGGCAAAATTCCCACAGAGTTCAGAGGAAATGGAACACCTGATCAGAAAAGAAACTGTTATTATAAGAAAGGAATGAAAAGAAACTGTTATTATAAGAAAGGAATGAAAAGAACAGCATGCATGCAGAAAGAGGGGCAATGGGAGTGGGACCTAGTGGTTCCTAATAGTGGGTACAAAGCCCATATTTTTCCATGTGCCAATTGAAAGTTCTACCACTAACCTTCAGGAAGACTTGCAGCAATTTCAAATGTAGGTCATATGCTCAATTGTGACATGTTTGTACACTTGGAGGGAAATAACATCAAGAGTGGCAAAAAGACACTTGTGATCTTTTCAGCATGCAAGTTGTGTTTCACATAAGGTAAGGATATGTGCATTATCAACCAAGTAAGAGGTTATGATGGCAGGATTATACACTATACAACAGAGACAAAAATCATGCAAAATGAAAGCACAGGTGAGGAACAACCCCAATATCCAGCCATCTTTACTGGAAAAAGGTAAATTGATAAAGGGTTTATCCCATGGCAAAAGAAGAATAACTTATAATGATCATGCTGTGCAAAAAGCACCCTTCAGCAATGTTTTTCATTTATTTGTCAAGTCAATTGAAAATAGGAAAATGAAAATTTTTCAATAGAAAGAGAGCTGTTTGAGCTGATGAATTTTGTTAAATACAAACCCACCAATCAGAGAAGTCATCAGCGGTGCAATATCAGCTTGATTGACATCTATTCTCTTCAGATGACCAAGATTCCACCTTATTGTTTCCTCCACAATATCGACACTGCGTACAGGAGCCATTGGTCCTTGTACACCAGCCCCCCAAGCTACTAAGGGCGTCAGTGTTTCATGAGGATGTCCTGCCCCATGGGACCCCCAGTTAGTCATACCATGATCAGCTGTCAACACGAATGCTGTTCCATGATCATGACCATAAAATTCTTCAATTACATTTTCCATCTCTTTTACCCCTTTGTCCACAACAGCAATATTCCTGAGATATTCTTTGGAGGTTGGTCTGTGTGCATGGCCATTGGTGTCAATTCCTGAAAATAATCACAGAAGTCAGACGATACTTTTTGCCCTGATAAAATCTAGGTAGACCTGATATGCTATAGTTTTTACAAAACCGTGCTGCCCCTTAAGGTGGTTTAATTGGTTTATTACTAAGAATATCAAAAAGCATCACCCAAGAATCCTGTGAACCACGAAGTGGTTATCATCTATAAAGTGTACAACTATTAAAATCCAGTGACACTATAAGCTGACTTGATTAGTTTTTAAATAAAATATTTCAAGAAAGTTAAAAGTGTTGTTATGGTAACTAAGAAAGATCAATGACTATTTGAATGTGTAGTACAGTATTTAGAGGTTTTTAAATCCTGAAACCTCATGGGATACTACCTTACAACTACTTGACCACAAATAAAACAAAACAAAAGAAGATACTTTGTACCTTACAGGCAAGAAGTGCAGGAGTTGTTATTGTTTAAGGAAGGCACCTACCTAGAAGGTGAAAGAAAAATACAATTTTCTCCTCATGAAGCATCCTCTTCAAAGTTTCATTATTTCTTGCAGCACTGAAGAAGTTTCTTACTTCATTAAACACCCAAGTGTCAAGCTTAGCAGCATCCTCATTTGCAAAATCTTCTGCAACATCTTCATACATGGATGTAAAAACATGGTCACCACTGGCCCCCTTTGCAAACATTGGTAGGATATCAGGACTTCCCCAAGCCCATGTGTATCTGCTTTCATTAAAAGTAGAATCAAACTCCACTGGGTTCTCTTTCCAACCTAGAAAAAGGAAACAGCATCAAATAATAGGGTGAATAATCTGTGCCTGTTGTCCTTCTGTAACATTTCTAATAGAATTGGAATTTGGGCGAGACCTAAACTCTTTGACACCTAAGAGTGATTAGCAGCTAATTTCTCCTTACAATATCACCCTTAAATCAAACATTAAGGTCATGAGAATAAAGAAAATGATCAACAACTAAAGAAGCTCTTGATTGTCAAACAAATTCTCCTTCTCTGCACCTTAGGAAACATATAGAAAATAGAATAGAGAGAACCATACTGACATCAGGGTTACTAGCAAACTACTGTGTAAATCAATGGCATTATCTGGGATAATTTTATCCTTACTGATGCCATTGATTCACCAAAGCTCAGATTTGTAAAGTTTAATTTTATCAGTGGTTTTAGGCCTCCATCCAAATCTAATACTTTTTAAACATGTTGAAATATATTTTAAAACTTATTTGAAGAGTTTGGATGGCGACATCCATAGAGATTGAAATAGCTCCAGCCAACCTCTAGCCTGCATGGCTGGTGTATAATGAGGGAAGAGAAGGGGTAAACTAGGCCTTTTGCAACCATGATCTCAAAATCAGTTCTCCTTACTGTCTGCTATATATTTCTTATAATTACACCTTTGAGAATTTGGTGTTCAATCAAACAACATTGTTTGATGTTTATTATGCTATTCTTTCTTTTCATAATGTCTGCTTGACAATGTTTAGATATTGTTAAGAGAAAATACTTGTTAATCACTCCACGGAGTGAAAAAACTGACTCAGGGAGGAAGCCCAAGCGTTGAAATATTGGCAGGAATAGCTACAAGAGGCCCGTTGTTGTTTTTTTGTTTGTTTGTTTTATCTTCACCTCACTTGATGCTGGAAAATAAAATCCTTATTGATAAGAATTTGTTTATTTGCTCTGATTGGTCAGGTATAAATAAGAAATCATGACATCTTGATTTGAATTGCAGGTGTCCCAAATCTTCATTTTGAGTAACTTGTTCAAGAAACTTCATTCATTGGAAGGAAACCTTTCAAAAATGCAAGTCAATCAAGGAGAAAAGATTTGGAATCAAACGCTGCTGTTTGAAGGAGATGCTCGAAGACGTAAACAAGTTTTGCAATAGCACTAATTCATAATGTACAAGTTAATATTTAGGAGGAATACAAGAAAGGTCTATGGATTAGCGACAACTTCAAGTTAATCAACCCTTTAACTCCCAGAAGTGACTGACAAGTAACCTCTCCTTACAATATCCGTAATTATCATATGGCTGTGTCTCACTAGGACTGGGAACTACTGAATTCACGAATTTGATTGGCTGAAATCAATATTGAAAACGGTCTAGATTTTCCCATCTAGACCGGCATCTAGACCAGTCTAGAAAAAAAAGGTACAAAGAATATAAAAAATTGGCATATACTGTAAGACACAGCCATATAATAAACATCTTATTAGTCAGTCTGTATGGGAGAATCTTGACCTCAGTCACTGGTACAGACCTCACTGCATTCGGTCTGTACTAGCGACCTCAGCCAAGATTCTCCCATACAGACCTCCCGCTCAGTTAATAAGAACTAAACAATGTAGCAAACAGGTGATAAGAATACTCAAATGTATCATGTTCGAGTTGCTGTCTTGATCTAACACAAAATTCTTGTAAGACATTTACAAGGAAATGTGTAGCAGCCAGAGAGGATAATTAACAATCAGATCTTGGGAGTTAAAAGGTTCAGCAGAAACAACAATGCTCCACTAAACAAATCAATGTATTATTAAGTGTTTGCTTAATATCAAGTGCAAGTTCTGTCCATCATAAATTTAATACTGAAATTATCACTGTTTTTACACATGTAAATACAAAGTTCTTCCCATGTTCTTACTGCAGGTCAATCTTGTTCTCATCCTAAAGCAAACCTACGAAAGCTTAGCAGTTTGCAATTGGATCCTGTATTCTTTGACTACTTAACAAATTTTGGAAAGGAAGAGTAAAATGGTTCACTTATGCCATATATGGGTGACAGAGTCACAACATTCATTAGCGAGAATATTGAAATAAGTGTGATTAATTATAATATCAAACACAACAAATATATGAAATTCAATTATCTGAACTGCGGTTATAGAAACGTATTTGTGCACGATCCTCACAGTAAATAGCACTATTTAAGCAATAGTGTTTAAATAGTGCTCTTTACTGCAAGGATCATGCACAAATACATTAAATTATTATATATTGCCCACCTGAAAGCAAAATTGAAAAAAATACAGATTAAGTCATACCTAAACCAAGATATTTTTTTCCTTTGGGGAAAAAACAAATGGATGAAGTTTTAATTTTGTCAGAAACTAAGCTTCTGACTTCTAACAGAGCCAAAGTGTTATAAAGCTACTGTAACCATAGTTTCGCTTTATTTAATCCCCTCGATTAACTATGATTAACTACGCTGTAACAGTAAAGATATGCAAATGACATATCATTTGCCAAAACAACAATACAGGGTCTTTCTCAATGCAGAGTGAGAAATGATAATGAAATTGCTCGTCAGAGGGATCTTCTAATTACAATCTTCCCAAAGTTGGTTTCGAAAGTAACTGCTATTTTCATAGTCCAATCATAGGTCTTACTAATGGGTAGTTCTCCCAGCTAAAAGTGAAAGAAGGGTTGAGATCAAAGAGCTTCCTGTTTCATGTCTATCTGTATCATGGACATCACTCTAAATAATAGCAACTTCTCTCCAAACCTCAGGCTTGTAAGGGTGTTATATTCTCACTAAATACTGACGATAAGACGTGATAAGTATAAGGCTTAAGGCTGTACTACAAGCAACTTCATCACGAACCTTTGGCCACGGCGCTAACATCTTCATAGAACCCAGCAATGAGAGCAACATGTCCAGGCCGAGACTCTGTGGGTACTCGTGTGTGAGAGACACCCCAACTAGCTTTCGTTTCGATTAAATCCCTTAAATATGGTGCGCGAGTTTTTCCGTGTTCGTCAAGTTCATAAAATTTGTCTGCTCGTAATCCATCGGCAACAAATAAAACCAACCGCTTAGCGGGCGCTTTTAGAGTCGATTGGTAAGGGATCATACCATGAACTAGGGGAGAAGTAAAATAAATATCGAATATAGACGCAAGATAGTTAATATGGACCAGTATTCCTAACACTAAGAGAGATAATTGCGCTGCCGCCATGTTGGTTTAGAAACATATGTGGCATCTTACACCACATACCCACTCACGCCGATCGCGATGAAGAGGTGGGAGGCTGGACCGAGAGGAAAATATTTGGAGAAATTTGGGATTAAAAAGTTGCGAATAACCAAACTACACTTGACGTTCAGGGAAACCTCCCAAATAGACTCTGATATTACTCATATTCCCTATAATCTATAACTCTACTTGGTTGAGAAGTAGATTAAAGTTCCTTTCTCACGGCTCAAGCACAATTTTTCTTTTACACAAACGAACTGAAACATGATCTCCCCTATGGCATGAATCCATCTGAAACCGAAAACGGAATGATTAAAGCATCGTCAAGAGCTTTGTTAAAATAAGAAAGTTATTCCGATCACTGATTGTTAGGCTCATAAATATGTTTAACCAAAAGCAAAACAGATTTGATTGGCTGTTCTCCAAAAAATGATGTAAGCAGTAATCATTCTATTCTTAGGAATCTTGTGCACAGTTTTCTCATTGAATGAGTGATATAAATAAGAGATCGTTTGGTGACGAGGTTTACATTTTGTCGAAATTGAAAAAAGCTCGGCAATAACGAAGAGTAGAAGAAAATCCTCAAAAGCTACAGAAGATGTCAGACGAATTGGCTCTCGCGATTGGTATCGACCTTGGAACAACTTATTCCTGTGTTGGAGTCTTTCAACATGGTAAAGTTGAGATCATCGCGAACGACCAAGGAAATCGAACGACCCCTAGCTATGTCGCCTTCAGTGAAGAGGAGCGCTTGATAGGCGATGCAGCCAAGAATCAGGCAACTCTCAACCCAAACAATACAATCTTTGATGCCAAGAGACTTATTGGTAGGAAATTCAACGACCCCCTGGTTCAATCCGACAGAAAAAATTGGCCTTTCGAAGTAGTCAACGAGGGTGGGAAACCAAAAGTGCGCGTGCAGTACAAAGGCTCGGGGAAAAATTTTACACCAGAGGAGATCAGTGCCATGGTCCTGACCAAGATGAAAGAGGTAGCCGAAGCTTACCTGGGACAGACTATTAAGGATGCTGTTGTCACAGTACCAGCTTACTTCAACGATTCACAGCGACAGGCCACCAAAGATGCTGGAACTATAGCCGGGCTGAATGTCATAAGAATCATTAATGAGCCCACCGCCGCCGCCCTCGCGTACGGTTTGGAGAAAAACCTCATCGGTGAAAAGAACGTGTTGATTTTCGACCTTGGAGGAGGTACCTTTGACGTCTCTGTGCTAACCATCGACGAAGGGTCATTCTTCCAGGTCCTCTCCACAGCTGGCAACACCCATCTTGGGGGAGAAGATTTCGACAATCGCATGGTGGACTATTTTGTGTCAGATTTCAAGCAGAAACACAAAAAAGATCTCAAAACCAACCCAAAATCCTTGCGTCGCCTGAAGACCGCCTGCGAAAGAGCCAAGAAAACTCTTTCGTCAAACAGCCAGGCTAATGTAGAGATCGATTCACTGTTTGAGGGAATTGATTTTTATTCCAGGATAACCCGCGCCAAATTTGAAGAGCTCTGTATGGATCTGTTCCGTTCATGCCTCGGCCCAGTGGAAACTGCCCTTGCCGATGCAAAGCTTGACAAACGTAAAATCCATGACGTGGTTCTCGTTGGAGGATCTACAAGAATCCCAAAGGTACAAAGTCTATTGGAAGAATTTTTCGAAGGAAAACAGCTGAACAAATCAATCAACCCCGACGAGGCCGTGGCGTATGGTGCCGCTATCCAGGCAGCGGTCTTGTCCGGAGACAGACCTTCCGAACTCAGGGATATCCTGCTACTCGACGTTGCTCCCTTGAGTCTCGGGATTGAAACTGCCGGTGGGGTAATGTCCACTATAATTGAACGCAATACAAAGATCCCAGCGCAAGTTTCTAGGTCGGAGTTCTCAACTTACTCAGACAATCAGCCAGCTGTTACCATCCAGGTGTTTGAAGGGGAACGTGCCTTCACAAGAGACAACAATCAACTGGGACGATTTGATCTGAATGGAATCCCTCCTGCGCCAAGAGGTGTGCCCAGGATCGAGATCTCCTTTGATGTTGACGCCAACGGGATCTTAACTGTGTCCGCCAAGGATCAGAGCACTGGTAAGAGCAACAACATCACTATCACCAACGACAAGGGAAGGCTGTCCAAAACGGACATCGACCGCATGGTGAAGGAAGCGGAGATGTTCAAGGAAGAAGACGAGAAGCAACGCGACAAGGTGAATGCAAGAAACAACCTGGAGAGCTATGCACACCAAGTCAAACAAGCCGTAGAAGATCCGAAAAATGATCCCAAGCTTGATCCTGAAGATAAGAAGATAGCGAAGAACAAGGCCCAAGAAGTGATTGCTTGGTTGGAACGCAATCAAGAAGCTGAAAAAGGGGAGTATGAAGAAAAGCAAAGAGATCTACAGCAAGTGTGTTCACCAATCATGTCCAAGGTAAAAGAACAGGAGACCCCGGAACAAGGGCGGGGAAACAGCTGTGGCAATGGACCTTCGAGTGCAATGCCTGCCCCTAACAAATATAATTCTAAAATCGAAGAAATTGATTGACTGAACGCTCCTAAGGAGTGTTATTATTTGGCATAGTCTAGTTGGCATAGACTTTAAAAATATTTTAAATTAGTTTTTGATAGTTAGTTTTAGATCAAATCACGAACTATAGTGGGAGATTGGATAACAAACATTATGAATAACTAAGGTTTGGAAAATTTCTTTTTGTAGTACAAGAAACGATTTTGTATTTAATTTAGGTTTCTCGAATCTAGTTTCGCCTATCGGGCATGTTATTCGTGTCACGCATAGCGACTCGTTGCATATGTTTTCAGTTTCCATTAAAGGTAGTTTGACACCAAACTTCTTTCGTGATCTGTGAGATATATTGAAAGAGGTGCCAAGAATGTTAGTAGTGGGAAAGATCTTCGATGATGTAAAATAAAACCAATCAACACATGAATATATGAGAATACATCAAAAAAACATATTCATTTCGAGCGTTACCAAAACTTTGAAGAAAACTATTTTACTTTCCACTATCCTCAAATTGATTGGATGAATCGACCTTCATTTTCGCTGCGTATATGACGCACTTTCCTTTTAACAAGTAGAGCGTGACTATAAGCGTGACTAGGCGTGATTCACTGATGTAAGCGCACATAGCCATATGGGCTGTGCGATCTACTGCTTCTGCTTCTGAAAGAAATCCTCACTTGTGTTGCGTTTGTAAGTACAGTCCCGAGTTGTAAGATCAAATGTTTATAATGGAACCTGGACTGGACCTAATTTACTTTCCAACATAGAGGGATAGGGTAAACCTAAAAATAATCTGAGGCGCTGATTGACCTTCTGAGCGTCAGCTTTCGCTTGTAGTGTCACGTGACTTACGATGTAAACAAACCTCCAAAGTTCGGACTTTGGTTTCACCCACGTGTACGAACTTGTAGTTGCTATTTCAGATTTCCGTTCCCATAGCTGGTTTCTTCCATGTCTTTAAAATTCGAATATCGAATAGAACATCTGTTCTTACCCACTTACTGTACGTGGTCGGACCACGAGTCTCATATATTGGTAAAAAAAAAACACCCGAAAGTTCGGACCCTATATATGCGGCTTTAACACTCCTTAAAAAAAAATTCGAATATCGAAAAGAAGATCATAAGGGTCAAAATGTCGCTTCAGAAGAACACTAGCGACTTCAAGGCTAAGAATGTGGCAGAACTGTTGAAATGTCTTGTCGTTGTTATTTCCTAGTTCAAAAATAGAAGGAAGCCTTTCGAAATATTTACTATCCTTTCAGAATAGTAAACATGAGTTTAAGGGAGTTTGATGCTAGATTGTACCCGTAATTTATTTTTGGTACACCATGGACTGCTGCAGACAAAGAAAAAAAACTCTTGTGGTCTCTTGAGACCTTTAAATAGGAATTTTGGACTTCTTTCTATTTTTGAACTAGGAAATAACAACAATAAGACAATTCAACATTTCGGAAGACAACGCACCGCTAGCGATCTGCCTTGAGACGTACCTGTTGCTGAGAATTTCTAAGTGCATTGCACAATGCATCAGAAATTCTTGCCACCACGTCATCGTTGGAAGCCATGTTGAGAGAGATCGACGTTGAGTGTTGGTCCGGGGCTCGAACCCTCGACCTCCCGCGCAACAGTCCAGTGCTCTATCCATTGAGCTAACCGGGAGGCAGTTAACTCATCGTAGCAAATGAGCGGGAAAACAGGCCACGTGGTTGTTACGTCTCCCTACCAAATTAGGTAAATAATCAATTTTGCGCTAAATAACCAATTTTCCATGATTTTGGTTATTTAGCGAATAACCAATTTTCAGTTTTGGTTATTTACAAATAACCAATTTCCGGTTTTGGTTATTTATCCCATAACCAATTTTCAGTTTTGGTTATTTAGCAAATAACCAATTTTCAGTTTTGGTTATTTAGCAAATAACCAATTTTCAGTTTTGGTTATTTAGCAAATAACCACTTTGCAATTTTGGTTATTTAGCAAATAACCACATTCATGTTTTGGTTATTTGCTAAATAACCAATGTCTCGTTTTGGTTATTTATAAATAACCAATGTCTCATTGTGGTTATTTATAAATAACCAAACTGCAATGTGGTTATTTACATATAACCATACTTGTTTTGGTTATATACAAATAACCACTCTAAATAATAAAAATACATTTGGTGCCCCATAGGGGTTTTCGCCGCAGATCGTTCAAGGTAAATTTTGGGTCATCCTCGGTGTTAAAACCTGACGAGGTTTTCTTTGTTTCATGAGGTATAGTTTTGCTGTACGCTATTGTTTATAATGTTTTGTTGTCTTTGTTTTACGTCACTCGTGAGCTTCACAGGTTTTTACACCGAGGATGAGCCCAAATTTAACTTGCTTCTGTGTTTGTCTGCTTCACGTTCATCAGATGCCTTTCTTTTGCGATTGAGCCGCATCACTTATGCACGGCACGCAATGTTTCAACTGACAAATAGTGTTATAAACAGAAAAACCGATAGACTTACCTTTTCTTTACTGGCAACAGCTGATATTGGATCAGGATACTGTTTTGTTGGACCATTTCCACCAACAAAGTGTACACTTCAAATTAACTATCCTTCGTACAAAACGAACGAGTCACCGCGATGACATGCAGTAATCCACCTTTTCCGTCTCTCAGTTTTGTCTAACTGCCCCAGGAAAATGGAAAAACTTAACTGGATCATCATTTGAATTTCTTTTCCGTCTCTCAGTTTTGTTTAACTGCCCCAGGAAAATGGAAAAACTTAACTGGATCATCATTTGAATTTCTTTTCCAAGACTGGGGGTATCGGGAATCATTAGAAGTACAAGTACCATAAGCACATCGTTTTGTCGTAACCATTTCGTTTACAGCCTTTTATATATATACGGTTCGAACTTTCGGGTGTTTTTTCGCCAAAATATGCGACTCGTGGTCCGACCACGCACAGTACGTGGGTAACAATGGATGTTCTACTCGATATTTGAATTTTAGAGACTATAGATCATGCAAAAAACCGGCTATATCAACGGAAACTTGAAATAGTGACTCTGAGTTTGTACACGTGGGTGAGACCAATGTCCGAACTTTGGAGGTTTGTTTACATCGCAAGTCACGTGGCATTACATGCGAAAGCTGACGCTCAGAGGGTCTTTTATACTTTTATACAGCTAATCAGCCATTTTCATAGGGAGTTTAACATTAGAGGTAAAATAGTGTTTCATCTATGGTATTAGTGACTGATGTAATAAAAGTTTTTTGCCACACTGAATAAAATTAGATAAGGGGTTTGAATTCCAATAACTACATGGTTTTATTACGGGGTTGCAGAGTGAATAAAAAGCCACAGCACAACTCACATTGAACTTCCTGGTTGCACAGGCATTGACAAAATTGTTGCAATTTTCAGATATAAGTGACTGAAAGGCTCTATCTAAGGCATCCTCGACGACCCAGGGGCTGTGAGTCGATTTCAAGTTAAGGGCAGAAGAGCCCCCTGGGGACATTGTCTTACAAGACTAGTTCCAAACGGTCGCAGTCGTTCTGTCATCTGATTGGTGCCAGAAAATCTTTGTGTTTTTCTGCTCAATCAGAGTGAAGTGTGCTTTGGAGTCCTTTCGTGTGTCCTTTCGGACATATAGAGCGTTTTCACCCACGTGACTAAATTTCCTTATCGTCATGGTAACCGACTTCATCCGCCATGTTGGTGTTGGGTGACGCTATATCAATGGCGTTCGTCGAGGGTAAGAGTAAACAGTAATTTTGGTCAGCGGGCAAATTATGAAACCCGCGAGTACGAGTATTGCGAAATCCCGCGAAAGGATGACATTTAAAAACCGAAGACAATTTTTGACTAAGCCACTAGAATGCGTTATGATGGCGACGACTCAGTAAATATATGAAAATAATATATGTTTACTGCGCTTTCATAAATTGTATGAAAGCGTTCTTCGCAGTAATAAACCCTACTTATTTAGTAGGTGGAAATAAGGCCTGAAAAAATTTTGGGTCCGTACGGGATTTGAACCTATGGCCTCTGCGATACTGGTGCAGTGCTCTACAGACTGAGCTAACAAGCCAACTGGGAGCAGGTCATTATGTTAGTTCGTATTAAATCCGCCAATAAATTTGAATAAATGAAAATCATATATGTGTACTGCGGTTTCATAAAATATACGAAAGCGTTCCTCGCAGTAGTAAACTCTATTTATGTAGTAGCGACTAAGTACCGTAGACATGACTTATTGACTTTCCCTGTTCTGCCAAAAGAAGAGCGAACATGATAGGCATGCAATGTCTACTTTCAGTGCTTATAACAAGTGTAAAATTATTAAGTCGTAAGTGAAAAAAGCTCTTCCTTCAATTTAAAACGGCAGTCACTTTGAGTATAAAGTAACCCTTTAGTTGCCTGTCATTATATTTGTAGTGAGGTCGCTGACGCCAAAACGGGCTGGCTTTCTCTATCTTGGCCTTGTATCGAGCTGGTGCACTTAAAACAGAAGGATGTACAAGTGCGGAGTTCTCATTTGTCTCACGCTCTGCACCCACACGCGACATTTAGTTTTTAAGTTTAATACAGAAGTCACTATTCGCATTAAATCATGAGGTGTTAAAGTACGAAATATTTACCCTCACAAGGTAACTAGGAAGAAAGTGCATTCGATTAAATATACCTTAGCAACCACTGAATTATTTCTGCCATAAAAGGAATTTAACGGAATATTGCATATTCTTCACTCATTTTTCCTAATGATTGATTGTTGTTTTCGATCGTTTCTTTCAGTTTGCTAGATGTTTGTGCGAAGAGTCCTCCGTAGATGCTCGGCATAGCAACCGAACGTGCACTAATAACGTCTATGGAGTTTGGCTGTTGTTACGATGACATCCACGAGTAAGTAACCTAAGTCACAGCTTGTTTCCAAACTGCATATCCTTTAATCTTGCCAAGCATTTGGTTAGATCCTGGTATAGAGTTAAGAGTCAAAGTATGAGACCTGACCCAATAAGAAAGAAGACATACTTAAGTGAATGATAATGAAATACTTGTTCCGTCCGCTGTTGGAGAAATATCAACGTCTGCATAGTGTGCCATGACGACGATGGAGAAGATTGGCTGGGATGCGACAGTTGTGGCCAGTACTTCCAGGCAAGTTGCATCAAAGTGGATTTCTCAGACTCTCTCCAGCTACTTTGTCTGCCCTTGTGAATTTCACAACATCGTTGTGGATTAGTGACGTAAATTGATGGTGGAGATTATTCTTCCCGGTGTGGGGCTGGGTTAAGACTAAGCTAGGCTGTGTACAATTCCTGAAATTCTCGTTATTTCATGGATTATTTGACGCTAAAGTGTTGCCCTTCGCTCTGACGAAGGTTAGCCCTTCGTGAGCGTTAGCCCTTCGCTCCGACGAAGGGCTAACGCTCGAAACGTCAGCTTTTAGAACCGTAACGGTGGCCAATTTACCATTCCAATTTCTGGTATTCTACTGGAATACCAGAAAGATACTGGAATTCTACTGGAATACCAGAAGATATCCCGTACAGGCCTGATTTTCGCTACTGCATAAATAGCGCTATCTAGTGCGAAAGATCGTGCATCATACGTATTTAATACCGCAGTTCAAAATATATTCAAAATATATGAACTTCATATATCCATTGTATCATTCCAACTTTGTTGATATGTTCAAATTATTTCGTTATCCCCACCGATGCAGCGCCAAACAGTTTCATTAGAAACTATCAGCCTCTTTATTCAGTTGGTTGCCTGTTGCACACTAGTTTTGAAAATGCAACTTACAATTACCTTCTCTCGAGTATTCTCTCATGACACGAATAAACGATTTCTGGCATTCTTGATTTGGTTTGTGTTTTTTTAATAAGATCACTAGGCTAGTACAGTAAAATAATCGACATTTAACCCGAAGTGTTTTTCTACATCACTGAAGATGTCAGAGTACTGGCTATCTGAGTTAAAAACCCAAATACAGTGTATGTCCACCAACAATCCCTTTACTACGGTGGCTCTCAAGGGCCATCCACCTACAAAAATTTTCATGACTTTATCGCGCGATAAGTTTTGCTAAGTCCATTCATTCAAAAAATTTGCAATCAACATTATCGCGCGATAGATAAACTTATCGCGCGATAGAACAACTTATCGCGCGATAGAACTACTTATCGCGCGATAGAACAACTCATCGCGCGATAGAACAACTTATCGCGCGATAGAACAACTTATCGCGCGATAGAACAACTTATCGCGCGATAGAACAACTTATCGCGCGATAGAACACTGTATCGCGCGATAGAACAACTTATCGCGCGATAGAACTTATCGCGCGATAGAAAAACTTATCGCGCGATAGAACAACTTATCGCGCGATAGATCAACTTATCCCGCGATAGATAATAATATCGCGCGATAATTTTATTACTAGCTCCCATAGCCCCACGACCATTAGCACGTGGTCACATCTATAGCAAGGTGGCGGACCAAGCTTCGAAGGTGAGTAATTGTCAACGAAATAAAGACTTTTATTCTAGATTTTTTGAGCAAGAGACGGTAATCTTTGGATTAAATTAAATTATATTTCTATGCTATCTTAGTAAGTGGGGTTAAAGATATGAGAGGGACTTTATTGCTCTATATTTGAAAGATTGTTTATGAATATAAGGTGTAGGGATACGTTTTTACACTATATAAGGTGTATAAGGTGAAAGATTGTTTATGAATATAAGGCGTAGAAAGCATAGAAATATAATTTAATTTAACCCAGAGATTACCGTCTCTTGCTCAAAAATCAAGAATAAAAGTCTTTATTTCTTGGACAATTACTCACGTTCAAAACTTGGTCCGCCATCTTGCCATGGATGTGACCACGTGCTAATGGTCGTGGGGCTATAGGAGCTAGTAATAAAATTATCGCGCGATAATATTATCTATCGCGCGATAAGTTGTTCTATCACGCGATACAGTTATCTATCGCGCGATAAGTTGTTCTATCGCGCGATACTGTGTTCTATTGCGCGATAAGTTGTTCTATCGCGCGATAATGTTGATTGCAAATTTTTTGAATGAATGGGCTTAGAAAAACTTATCGCGCGATAAAGTCATGAAAATTTTTGTAGGTGGATGGCCCTTGAGAGCCACCGTACTTTACCCCATAAGGGTTTTATAACAAAAGTTGTTTCTAGTGACAACTTCTAATGTAATCTTGACCTGGGAGAAAGTGAAATTTTTCATTACCTCTCTTTTGTTTATCACCTTGATTACATTTCTCCTTGCATCCTACATGTGACTGTCAGTTAACCCTTTAACTCCCACGAGTGACCAAGACATAATTTCTCCTTACAATATCAATACAATTTCAAGCAGACAAGTGATGAGAATAAGGAAAAATATCAATGAGGAATTATTAGTTGATTCAATACCGAATTATCAGAACTAACATCACAAGAATAGTTAGGCAAATAATAGAGGAAAATTCATTACTTGACGAGGGAATTCCGTGTCAAATTGCACCCGAAAACCAATATCGCACGAATCACGAAGCGATGAGTGCGATATCGGTTTTCAAGTGCAATTTAACGTGGAATTCCCGAGTAAAGTAATGGATTTTCCTTGAATCGCCTAGCTGAATAAAAATGAGGAAAAAAGGAAACAGCATTACTTAAAATTGTTATGTTTACGTAGATGTGACACAATATCCCTTAGCCTTGTTTTCAACTCGCAATTCCACACTTAATACCTCGTTTTGTTAACCAATCAGAATGCGAGATTATATTCAATGATGTGATTCTAAGGAGAATTACTAATGTGATCTTGAGAGTGAAAGAGTTAACTCAAAATTTTTCAACTTTGTATTGATTCATTAAATACTTTGTATTTTGCATAAAAAAATGAAATTTGTTCTAAATTTCTTTCCCAGATAAGCCACAAACATAACTAACCAGCCTGAAACCCTGGCCAGTCAATTTTTAATCTCTAACTGGATATTTTTCTCTATGATACACTGTACAACACAAAACTATTTTCACCAATTTAAACCTTATAATTTATGACAACCAAAACTTGAGCTATTTAACTTTTTGTAATACCATCTACATTTTTGAAGACATACTACTAAACCACAGAGAAGTCTTTTAAAGTCCTGTGAAGCCACTACCCTTGAGTATCAATACAAAGAAGATCACTTTTCCACACAAGAATAAGATCACAATGATAAATCCAACAACGAAGCAAATCTTGTTAGAATGTTCTACCAAAGATAAGCATGTCTGGTGGAGCTGGATCCTTGAGAGGAATAGCATAGAATCCTAATTTGGTGTAAAAGTCCAGAGCATTGTTGTTTGTGGTTGCTATCTCGCAGTGCACACCAGTACAATCTTCAGCCTTGAGTGCAGAAAGAACACAAGCTAACAACCGCTTGCCGAGACCAAGATCCTATCAGAAGGAAATAGTAGGAAAACAAACTTAGCATATTGGGGGTGAAGGGTTTCAAAAACTCTTTCCATAAGCAGTTTCTGATGGTGTAAGATGCTGGTTTGGGAACAGGGGCAGCAAGGTACCTTTTCTCTTAAGGGGTCTAAAGGCATGCTCCCCTGACAAAAATTTGGAAATCTAGTAGCTCATAAATGTAATTTCCAGCATTAGAGTACCCGCAAGCTAAACAGATGGCAGTGAGAAGTCTTAAAAGTGGCCGTAGACTGCTGCTAACCAGCTTTTGAAATCTGTTTGTTTGAAATCTACAATCCTCGTCTCTACTGTTAAGCACATAGCCCTTTTCACTGGTATATCAAATGCTTCTTTATCTAACAACCCTTCAAATGTGAGTTAACCTTGTACCTGTGCTCTTGGAAGAAGATGGATCTGTACATGAGCACTGAACTTCAAACAAACATCCTCAGGAAGGAATATTTTTGGATTGTGGAAGCTATTAGCAAGCTGTTCAGCATATGTCCATTCTGATGAATTCCCAGCTGGCGTCTTGTATTTCTTGCACACCTGAGAAAACAATAATTTGAGAAACTGTAGTGAAACTGCTACAGCTATTGGAGAAAGGAGAGTGATGACAGTTACCAGTTAACTCATGCGAATGCAAATCAATTAAAGTAATTTTCATAAAACTGCTACTCCCACACAAAGACTTAATCATTTCGCCAGGAGACTTCTACACATCTGGGAAGCAATTAATAACAAATCAAATTGCTCAAGGCAAAACTTTTTCTCCACAACAAGGGGGGTAGAAAACTAACACAGATTGAAAATGGGAACTTGAAAATATTAGACTTAAAACTCCAAAGTTTACAAATACTGCATAGCTCCTCCAATTTAATCAGTTAGGGGAAAGTCATGTGAGCAGACCAACTTTTACATACCTCTGGAAGCCAGTATTTTTTGAATTGCTCATAAAAATGTTTGGAATCAGGAGCTGCTACTGCATAACCACAGATGCCATCACCGTCTTCCACAACAAACACATGTTCAGAACAGATCTTCAGATATGGACCTACAAACCTGCAATTCAGGACATTATAGATAGTTAGACTGTTACAGTGCTCCCAAAGGGGATAAGCTGACAAGAAATATATTCTCTCCTTTGGCACACTGAGTATCAATTAGAAGGGAAAAAAAGCAGTACTGTTAAAAATCACTGACCTGTCTCCTGCCATATTGAATTGTTTGTCAGGAAATAAGTCATGACCATCTGCCCAGTCATCACAAGTGGACACACAAATTTCATACAAGGATTTCTGGTAGAAATAATCAAATGCAACAGATTGCACAATAACTCTGGTTACAAAAAATTTAAATAAAATCCAAGCTGATTTTTCATTTATACGCAGGAGTATCCTCTGCAACTTTTCTCTTAGTGCATGCATCCTCTGTGAAAGCTCCACAGATCAAATGAATACATGTGACATTAAGGTAAAGAGATTGTTTTCAACTACAAATGTCAATACAGTCATGTACCTCATCATCTGCTTGATATGGTCTGATGGTGTAGATACATGTGGTTGGAATTTCTGGAGCCCTCAAGTTAAACACTTCATGTCCTCCATCAATAGGTAACAGTCTCTATTGACACAATATGCCAAGACAGTTTGAGCAGTTCACTTAAACAATGATTATCTTAGGTATGAGTCTTCAATGTGCAGGTCATATACTGGGAAGAGGGGTGCTAAAAGTATATTCTGCGCTCCAATCTTGTTGAACTTTTATCCAGCTTACTGTACATTTTTAAAAGGGCAACACCTCATGACCAAGCCCTCCTCTTCACACATACTAATGTAGCACATGCATTAAAACATCACACTACAGTATAACAGATATCTCACTAAAGCTCAGGCCCTGGCTGTTCAAAGAGTGGATAGCCTTATCCTTTAGATAAATCCTTATCCTGTGGATAGCATAGTGCATGTCTTCAACACTTATCCAACAGATAGCAATTTATCCATTGGATATCTGCTCTCTGAACAACTAGGCCCTAATTCTCACTTTTATAGTTAGCTTTCTCTAACAATTTCTTAAATCAGGAATCAATAATGAGATCCTTTTTGCCTACTCAAAAAGTGCACCATACCTGCAACTCTCCAAACAGACCTCCTCTGAACACCCATGGTTCAGGGTCCTCAGGAAAAAAGCTCTGTCCCTTTTGTTTCTTCCTCTTATTCTTTGTACTTAACCAGTTCACAAATGTGTCAAGTAACTGCAGGACTTCCTTAACATCCCATACATATGGATACAGGTCGTACAACAATGCTCTGTTGGAGGTTTCTGTTAACCTTACAAACATCTCACCCACTGATCGGCAGATTTCATGGAACTTTTCAGCTCTCTCAGTCCATTCTGATAACTGAAATTTAGCAATAGAAGAACTTGAAGATAGAGATGTTTGTATGTGTGTGTCCATCATCTTATCAGACAGAATGTTCAACAGCTCAGATTAGCGTATATGTTTGTAATCACATTGAATATTTCACAAAAAATGTCATCACTGCTGTTGTGCTCATCTATGCAGTCCTCGTTCACCCTTAAATCCCAATCCTGAAAATACCCGATTGTTAAGATCAAGACAACAACTTCTACCTGAAAAGTTTAAGTATTAGTTCTTTGCTGGATAATGAATGGATATCATAGCAAGGAGTTTCATGATAATCACCTCAAGGAGTGGAAGTGTGAACACATACCTTATATTTCTGCTCTTGCTCAGTAAGTTCCATGAACTCTTGTGAATCCTCTTTTATGGCATTGAACTTTAGCCATTTAAAATCAGCAATGATCTGCATGGCCTTCTGACCATGGTTGTATGGCAGGTAGAATAAATCTACCAACAACAGTAGATCCTCAACACTCAGTGGTGTTATTGCAGGTTTCTCTTTTACTTCCATCACCTCCATTGGCATCTCTTGCTCCTTCTTTACCGCTTCTTCGACCTTTGTTTCTGAAATCCAATTACAAAGATTGCAAGAATATCATACATTTGAGGGGCAGATTAAACTACTAAAGAAAAAACTTAATTTAAGAGTAGTCATAAAAATATAGCTGTCAAAAAATTGTTGCCTTCTTCGCTGAAGACAAGCGTCATTGATATAAGATTTGTTTTAAAAAGCCTCTTCAAGCCATGGGTTTAATAATCTTGAATCCCCAGGCAGCTTTTCAATGGAAATTCAATTTTCTCAAACAAACATAATGGTTTAACTGACTTTTCCATGACCTTAAAAAAAATTTCCCCTAACTTTTCCTGACCTCTTGAAACTGTGAATACTTGTAAGAATACCTCTCAACAACCATAAGTTGTTTTTTACTTAAGTTTCAAGATGGTGCTAATTGTTTCATACCTGGGGACGGGGAAGTGCCAAGCTTTTTCCTACTGTTTTCCTTTGCAATCTTTATTGGTGAGACATTCACTATGGGTGAAGAAACAGGAGAAGTTGCACATGTAGTTGATGTAGCTTGTGTTACCATTGGAGCTTGCGTCTGAACTGCAATGGACTCTGGTGTCATACTGTAGGCACCACTCTTTGCATAGGTCCTGGATGTAGCAGCTTTCACCTTTGAGAATTCTTCTAGCCATGCAGACACAGCCTCTCGTAGAGCAGATTGAGGGTTGTAAGCAATGCGACTAGTGGTGCTCTTAGATTCACTTAGTGATGTACCACTCTCTGTTTCCATAGCTCCCTCTACCTTAACACTTTCACTATCTGTTTCTGGAGAACTATTTTCTTCAGTGGTTCCTTGATCAGTTTCTTTACTGGTGTTGTCATTTCCTTCACTCTCTGTGCTAGCAAGAAGATCTTCCTCCATTGGTTCACTAGAGTTACTTGACTTCTCAGCCTTTGGATCAATACTCATAGGTTCCTCAGCAGTGTTAAGTGAGGAGTCTTTTAACCATGATGAAAGAGTGTGGACGGCAATAAAATTACTTTCAAACTCACAGTTAGGATTGGTCAGTACTCCATTAAGTAAGGGGATTAGCTCCACTGGCCTTCCATCGTAAGGTCCCAAGAAGACTCGACGCTGGTCATAGTCATTTGCATGAATATTGTCCCAAATGACAGGTTTGCGCTTCAGCACATTTGTCAGTGTTTCAATAGTTTGAGTGCTGATCACCTTTGAGACTACCTTTGGACCTAAAATGATTGAACCAACATTGTAAGATCCATGCCATGTTGTGTGCGTTGACACAGAACACAGACACACATGTAGGCTGCTATATACAGGCACGTCTAGTCTTTCTTTCCCAAAGCCAGCATTTTTTAATAATCCACTATTTTCTCAAAGGAGAACTTTTTGTTTTAATTGTCCAAAATTGGAAACTAACCAACTCAATTAATTCATGCAATAGCATAATTTGCAAAACCTTTTTGAAAGTAAGGCATAAATCCAATGAAGTAAGATCCCACTATGCTCTTTTTTTTTTTTAATTTTTTGTACCTTTAAATTATGAATGTTTTTTTTTTTAAATTAAGATTCCCTGCCAAACTTTCAATTGAACAAAAGTTTATTTAAAACAAGCCAAATCATACAAATTTTATTTTTAGTTTAAGTGGGAATTCCTCACTGAAATTAGACCATACCTTGCAGACTCAGAGTTGAAAATTATGTAGTCTTAAAACATATTCAAAGTTTGGTAAAAGACATTGCACCCAGCCACACCTGAAAATTAATCTTACAGAAGTTTCATGATCATAGATTGACACCAATTTTTAATAATATCAAAATGAAGGGAACCAAATACAAAACCTTCACTCAGCTGATATGGCAATTAATTTTTGTAAACCTGATTTGCTTTCCATGAGGGTGGGGTTATAACATCAACACACACAACATACAAAAGGACCCACAAACTTCTACATCAACTACATAAGCAACTCAACAAACTCAAAGAGGACACACAGACAGAACAAAAAGGTTCAAAAATGTTACAGGACCATCATGTACACTACTCTACTGGCACAAGTCAATACAATTTGGCCTTTGTCTGGTTTTGTTATTTCCTTCATAATAGTTTGATGATAGTACTCAAGTGTGCCAGAAAATACTTTGACAATACTATGGCCATATAACATAAAATCAATAATTCTATTTTCAAAAATGTTGCTTTCCCCTTTTGATTGGAAATGACAAAGTTCATACTTCTGCATTGAAGAGTTCCATTTCTTTTAAGATTAACCATAATTTCTCTCTCATTGCAGGTTATTTTTGACAACTTCAAGTGAATTTCAATTTTTTTAAGTTGCACAGAGGTACGAATGAAACATAAAAACTTGTATACTTCCTTCCCAATGCTTGAAAAGAACAAAGAATGAAAATAGAATTATGTATTGGATTTCTCACAATAATTAAAGCACATCATCCTTTGTTTACAAAATTAATCTAACCAATCTATTGTAGGTTCATTACTAAGTTTGCAAAGGGTCATTCCTGATGACAGCAGTGGCCTAAGTCTGAAAGGTCAAATTTTACTGTAGCTGTGGTTGCACAAGTAAGTTTCATCAATATGGGATGATCTTTCTTTATAAACAGAGGAAAACCAGCTCAAATAATGTAAGAAATCCTTCTCTTCACTGTTGATTGTTCTTTGCAGGAAAGTACATCCAATTGTGAGCTCAAATACACAGAATGAGAGGTTCAATATAATTATTGCACATTGCTTGCAAAGAACATTAATCAACAGATTTGTGTAACAAGCAAGGAATGATGTGGTTCAATATTCTTCCATGAGGTTATTCATGCTGTTTATTCCCTTTTTAACATCACAGCGAGTGAAGATTTTGACAAGTTTGAAAACAAAGTTCTTTTACACTTTTTGTATGATGACCCTGCACCAAAACTCAATATAATTCAATTGATATCAACATTCTACAGGTGTCACATTTGATTTTTTACTCTCTGCCTACATCTTGTTTTTTTCCATCCTGTTTTTTTGTTTGTTTGTCTTAAGTGTGGGTTCATATGTGGTCTGACTACGAAATGCCAACCAAACCTGGAATATGCAAAGTTATCCACTGTGCTCCATTTAAGGAACAGATTCAAAATGCTTACAGGATGAAAGCCAATCATTCACCAATAGTAAGGTAAATGTATGTATGACAAATATTACATTTTCCATCATGCTTTTTTTATTTGTACTATGCCAATCAAAAGATTTAGTCAATAAAAATACACAATCTTAAAAAAAAGTCAGTTAAACAGGGGCTATAATCCTGTAAGCATATTGTAGTTTAGAATTGTTTATATTTTTTTGTTGGGCCAAAATTTCTTTTGAGTTGGCTAATTTGTTTATGCTTTTAAGCTTGAACTCTTTCTTTAGTTTGGTTAAAGGAGGACTTTTGTTTTGGTGTTAACTAAGTTCAAACTTCTTCGGATGACCAAGATCAGAAGAACTTTAAACTGGAAGATTATAAACTATACACATGAGTCCATGAACAAATTTGGAAACACTTTAGACAATCTTGAAAAGCTGGCTGGCTGGCAGGAAAGGAAAAACTAAGATGCAACTGTACCTTCAACCAAGCATAGAAGAATCAGGATACGATTTGTTCCTCACCAACACTGCTAAATGAAACAGGACATGTTGACAACAAAACCAGCATTGAACAACAATAAATCAAAAGAGAAATGAAAGCCACAAAATAAGAAAAATAACAAATTAAAAGTTGTCACCTGTCCACATAATGTTTATTTTAGGGTTCAGTTTGTTTCCCAGTGTGATAAGGTAGTCAGATGTCTCTACAGATGGAATAGCTCTCGTGCCACAATATTCTAAACAAGGGAAAAAAAGCATCATTCCAAATCCATCATTGCAATTTTTAGACACTTTTAACCAACTTGTAGATAGCACTAATTCAATTTAAATCTTCAACAACTTTTTCCCTTGGGTGGAGCAAGGGATGCAATAAAGGAAAGGAAGGAAGGGGGTGCAAGAAAAGGAAGGTCATTACATATTGGTAAAGTGCACTTCACTTCAAAAAGAGGGTAAGGTTTGGTTTAAGTGTCTCAGAGATTTATTGACTTATAGATTGTACAATTCTGCTATGTGTAACATGCAAAGTTTATTTATCTGGTATGACCCATTGTTGCTACTAACTTATACCATTGCTAAATGCAACGAACAAAAGAAAGCCTGCACTTCCATAACAAAAAGGACTAATAATAATTTTCATAATGATGAATGTGAAGTAGATCAGAAGTTTACTGTACCTGTTGGACAAAAGAGAAAACTTGGGCATCCCAAGTGTTTGTGAACATTATTTGTGATTTCCACCTGAGCATCTCCAAATGAACTGAATGCATCAAGATCAGCACCATGTAGCTGAGGATCAATGTCATCAAATAACAGAGCAAATGCTACACAACCAAGCTTCTGCACCTGAAAAGAGACAAGGAAATGATACAATTAACTTGTTTTCTGTTTTGAGTCTATATTTTCTAGGAAGCTCAAGCTTGCAAATACACAGCTTACAGTTGATGGAACTCAAGAACAACCTTTCTTTGGAGGGTACTTGAAAGGGCTACTTACATGTGTGTGTATCCAAAAGAAAGTTGTAAGGAATACCAACACTAGCAATTAGCAATTCTGGTGCTGTATGAGCAAAAAACAGCTTTCATTTAACTTCTCTATCCCTGGATGTCTGTTAGCAACTTTAGATACATTCAGATGACAGATCATGATTTTCATGATTGATCTTGGGGATAAAAACCTCTAGATAAGACTGAAACCTCTTGAAGACACTAAAGAGTAAAATGCTATAATTTAAGGCCAACACCACTAAAAATATTTTATTTATCTATTTACTCATTTTGTTTGTTTTTTTCTTCATCCCTCACAGGGTGCGACAAAGATGGTGTCCACTTGCCCCAGACAAGTAGTTTTGGCCAGTGGACAAGTGGATTATCAATCGTACTTGTCCTTTGGACAAGTGAATCTTCAGGAAATAAATAAAAATAAGGTGTCTTCGGTGGAGAAATTAGTATAAAATTAAGTTTTTGCAAGTGTTAAACAGATCACTTTTCGCAAACGAAAGTTACAAGTTAGAAATGAAATGAATTGAGCACTTAGGATTTAACCGCCATTATATTTCAGTGAGTACCAAAAGGAGCCTGGGACTCATTTGGGGTATCGATTTGTGCATTTATCACTAGACCCTCTAAGTAACTTTCAGCACATAAACAATGGCTAACCAGCGAAGCATAAAAGGCTATTTTGGTGCACCGGAAAACGCAGAAAAGCAACAGAAGAGAAAAGCAAATCCTTCAGCAGAAGGCACCATGGTGAACGAGAAGAAAAAAAAATCTGAAAATCCAACAGTTCGAGTTCGAAAGTTTCAGGAATCTTGGAAGGACGCCTTCCCGTGGGTAGTACACGATGCGAACCAAGATGTGATGTATTGTTCCATATGTAGAAGATATCCCGCGTTTGCAAATCTTCAAAGTTCTTTGTACATTGGCTGTGGATCAGGCGGAAAGTATCGCATAGATTCGCTTCTTCATCATAAAGCGTCAAAGGAGCATTATCGTTGCTCGCTACAATTTGAAAAGGAATCGAATCCTGACTACGTAGAACCGATTAAGGCAGCTGTTCAAAGAAACGTGGTTAAACTAAGTGATAAGTGTCATTCTGCACTTCAGTGCCTGTTCAACACAGCCTTTTTTGTAGCACACGAAGAACTCGCTTTCAGAAAATTTGCTGGTCTGTGTGAGTTACAGAAGAAGAATGGTGTACAATTTGGGGACCAGTACAAGAATGATAAAGGATGCAAAACATTTATTAACCACATAGCCCAAGTAGAGAAAGGTAAAATTCAGTCTGCAGTGAGTGATAGTAGATTTATGTGCATATTATCAGACGGATCTACTGATTCTGGTATAGTAGAGCAAGAAACTGTGTATGTCAGATATGTTAACAAGAAAGGCCGGTCAGTTTGTCATTTTGCGGATATTGCTGCCTTAGAATCTGCTAATGCAGATGGAATTTTACATGCAATCGACCAGAGTCTTGCTGGGATTGGCATAACTGAGACAACTCTCCAACAAAAACTGGTAGGATGTAATTTTGATGGTGCTTCAGTGATGCTTGGTTCGAAGACAGGAGTTGCAACTCAGCTAAACAACAGAGTCAATCAAAACATTGTCATCATGCATTGTGTTGCGCATAATTTAGAACTTGGGGTTGGAGATGCCATTAAAACTGTCCCTTATCTGCAATCTTTTTTGGACAATGTCTCCCAAATCTTTCGATTTTACTATTACTCTCCTAAAAAAAGGAGAGAACTTCATGGTTTTGCTGACATCTTTGAGGAACAGGCTGCCTACTACAGTAGTGGCTCTAAGAAAACCAGATGGGTAGCCAGTCGACACAGAGCTTTGTTGGCCTTAGAGAAAAACTTTGCTATTACGGTAAAACACCTTGAACATGTGGGTACAGGGACCGGTGAGGATGCAGCAAAGGCTAGAGGCATGGTGAAAGCAATCAAGGCTGAAAAGTTTGTAAGATTTTTATACTTTCTCCTTGATGTTACTAAAATTCTGAGAGAATTAAGTCTACAGTTTCAAAGTGATGACCTGTTCATTACTGAAGTCAGCACCAAGTTGGAGACAGCTCTAACAAAACTGGAAGGCCTCAAGGATTCTGATCCATTGCCCATAACAGCTACTTTCCAAGCCAAGTTCCAGTCAAACTATAATTCTGAGAGTGGCCTCTTCAAATGTGGAAAAGACAGTAATCTTGATGTTGTACTGAACAAGGGAAATGCGATGGGGATGCAACAAACATTTTCTAACTTTCTAACTGATGCCATTGCCTACATTGAGAAGAGATTTTCCAGCCTGTCTAAACCTCCAATGAATTACTTTGAAGTATTTGATCCTACCAAAGTGCCAGGGGAGAGAAAGCTGAGAGCCAGTTTTGGCAATGACAAAGTAGTTGCATTAACTGATCACTTTAGTAACTTGTTGTCTGATGATGAAAAGGAAGGTGCTGTTTTTCAGTGGCAGGAGTTGAAGATTTACCTCTTCAGTCACCAAGCAATGAAACCTCTTGATGTCTATGCCAACTTATTGTCGTCTAGGCCAGATAGCTTGAAGCATATTCTTGTCTTAGTTGAACTCATGCTTAGCCTCTCCCCTTCCACCGCCAAATGTGAGAGGTGCTTCTCGGCTATGAACAGAATAAAAACGAATTTGAAGACTCGAATGGAGCAGAGAACCTTGTCAGATCTGCTGAGGATCAAAGGAATGGACTGTGAAATAAACGACTTTGACCCTAACCCAGCAATTGAAGCGTGGCTTCTTGGTGCCAAGACAAAAAGGCATGCGATGAAAAGAGGCCATGAGGCAGCAGTGGTTGTCCCCACACATGGCCCATCTGTCAGTGGGCCCTTCAAAACTCCTCCTCTCTTGCCTCCTTTGCCTGAGTTACCTCAAATAGACAGCTCTGACAGCGATTCAGAGTAGTGACTTACACATATTAAAAGACTCAAGAAACAACACTGTAAATAAGTATACCATTACAGGGCTAAAAATTGACGGTCGCACGGTCGCCAGTGGCGAGTTAAAACTGACTAGGGCGACCAAAAGTTTAAGTTTGATCGCCCGATGGGCGACTACATGTACAATCTCGAAAAGCTGTAATGCAATGTAAATTATGAGAAGTACAAAGTTAAAAATAAACACCCGGGTGTTTTCACGAGCGATCCACATTCAAGGCGCCATTTTGGAATTGCCACGTGACTCTCCCCCAGACTTCCGTGCGGGATGGTTTCGAAACACATGTTTTCGCTTTTCGAACATACTTTTCGGCTACTTCTTTTTGGGATGGGCGACTAAGAATTCAAGTTAACTGGCCCAACTGGCCACCAAGCACTGGAGTTAATTTTTAGCCCTGCCATTACTTGTATGCATTATGAGTACTTTATTGACACTTCAAGTGTAGTTGTAGTTCCTTAGTAGAAAGGTTTATTCCTCAACCATTATCATGCATCAGAGCTTGGATTTTACTCTACATCCAAGGACAACTAGACTTGGGGTTTGGACAAGTAAAACCAGAACCTCACTTGTCCATTGGACAAGTGGATTTCAAAATTTTTTTCTTACCCTGTCCCTCACTGTTTCAGCCATGAAAAAAGAGTATTTTTCCAAGATTTGGTTTCAAGAAATACTGTACTACTAATTTTACCTGATCCATTTTCTTTTTGAGCAGCTGTATGTCTCTTGAGCTTGAAAATAATATATCAAGTCCAGGGGACAAGGCATAGTAGAGGGTTATCCCACATTCCTTTGCTGATACAATAAGCTGTTTTAAATTCTCTGTGAGTGGTTATAAAGAACAAATAAGATAAACAATTTAAATAAATTAGGACTGTTCATCTGAACTAGCCAGTTAAAAGTTCTAGTGCAGCAATTATTCAGTAGGGCACAATGGGCACTTCTCAGGTTATGCACTTGCAATTGTTTGCTATCTTTGGGCCATCTCACTTGAAATTTTAGCTGGCAGCCTAATGATACTACCTGTTGAACTTTTGAGAATTCTTGGTCACTGCTACTACTAAAAAAATAAGTGCTGTCCAAGGCAGCCAATTTGAACTCAAGGTGAAAGTTCCTAAAGAAACTGTGGTGATGTGTTGGTGGGGCTAACAAGGTAATTTGGTTATATCAACTAAGTTGAAATTGTAAATTGACCTCTGTAATGAGTTAAAAAGCTGACGTTTCAAGCGTTAGCCCTTCGTCAGAGGGTGGGGGTAACAAGGTAATTTGGTTATATCAACTAAGTTGAAATTGTAAATTGACCACTGTAATGAGTTAAAAAGCTGACGTTCCAAGCGTTAGCCCTTCGTCAGAGTGAATGACGAAGGGCTAACGCTCGAAACAGCTTTTAAACTTGTTATGGTGGCCAATTTACAATTTCAACCAATTTGATACAACCAATTTGAACTCAGTCTGATTTATAATTTACCGGTTTCTTCTGGACTATAGAGGTCTCTCCATAGTGCTCTGTGCTTGAGGTCATCTTTGGGAGCATACAGGTAAGTATTCATTCCCAGCTTCTTTATCCTAAAAGATAAAAAGCGAAATTTTATTTTGTTCCACTTTATATGCAGTTTCAAAGAATGATGGAATTAGTGACAAACACTTGCTGTCACTCAGATTTTCCATTTTCCCCTGCAACACAAGATTGTGATGAAACAAGATTGATCAACAACCATTATCAGAACCCAAGGACATTAGGGCATAGCTTAGCCTATCTGTTACGTTGAGTTACCCACATGTCAACATTCTTAGATGTGCATATTAGCTTCTAAAACCATGTGGTGCATTTCGGAGCCTGTAAAGGCCTAAGTTTTGTTATATTTTATATTTATCTCCCTCCTTTTATACTTATTTACCAATTACGTATGTTTCTTGTTTTGAATCAAAATTAAACACTTGTTCAAGCCTTAGAGGTCTCCCTTTCTCATTTTTTACAAGTGAATCACACTTGTGACCTTCTTTGGGAAAACGTACACTAAAGATATTCCATTAGACGGTCTAGACCACTAGCTATCCATTAGTCACCCGTTAGAGAAATAAACGAAAACCGTTAGAGGCGTTAGTCAATTCATTAGCATCTAATCTGTAACCATTAGAGCATTAGTTGAATTCGTTAGAGCGCAAGTTGAATTCGTTAGGGCATTAGTTGAGTCGGTTAGAGCGTTAGTTGAATTTGTTAGAGCGTTAGTTGAATTTGTTAGAGCGTTAGTTGAATTTGTTAGAGCGTTAGTTGAATTCGTTAGAACGCTAGTTGTATCCGCTAGAGTGTTAGCTCTATCTGTTAGAGGAGTTTTGCAGTCTGTTAGTCGTATCCATGAGTGACGTTAGTAAATCTGTTAGTATCCTAAACTTTACTTGTTGGAGCGCGAGTCATATGTATAAAGTGTAGGCCGATGTATAAACAATTTTTTCCTCTCTTACCCTCGTGTTATACGGATTGTCGCATGAACTGACTAAAAAGTTCAATGCAGGATTCAGCTAGGGAACATTAATACCTTACCGGGCCGTGTTGATGAAAATTCTTGATATCTGGTGTGCTCATGGCCTTCAGATCTAATGAAATTAAACACTATTTATTTTTGTGGAAGAGATTAAAAAATTATCCACACTCCGTTCGCCATGTTTTCGTTCTTGGCTCCAGGCTTCCTTAGGGTTGTTACCCTGGTAACCGATAATTCCAACATAAAAAAACACCAAGCTTTCAAAATTCTTGATTTAAAACTCGAAGTTCTCGGTATACCGAACAATATTCTTCAGCCAGGCGAAAGTTACAGTACATTGTATGGAATAGAACTTCGATTAAAAGAAACTCAATATAACGAAATTCTCATTATAACGAATGCAATTGAGGATCCCAAACATAATATAACATAAAATTATACCCCGATTTAACGAAGTAGAAACATGTATGGTGAATACGTTCGCAATCACCGGATACTCTGTTTGGCAAATGCTGGCAGATCACGTACCAAAATTTTCAGAATTCTCAGCACAGAAATCATCGTTGCTGCAAAAAAATACGGTCTCTAGAATTATACAGCGCTCTAAGGAAAAGGAAGAAGGACTGCAAAAAGATGATTGGCGTGGACGTCCATTGCAGTTGTTTTGCAGAACGTCGATTTGCCCGTTTGAAGAAGACTCAATTCGCCTGATCATTGGTAATTTTCACAATCGTCAAAGCGGACTCTTTTGGCATTAAAAGCCTTCAGCCAGTTAGCTGTTTTCAAAAAGACTTTGCAACACCGTTTTACACTTCCTTGCTTCATACTTTTTTCGATCGACCGCTTACACCATTTGGGTGAACCATAAGGAGCAAAGTGAAACAGGTGGACCAACCATTAGTGCGTCAGGACAAACCGTTAAGACATAGGGACAACGCGTTAGAATGTTTGGAATAACCATTAGTGTTAGGACAAACCGTTAGAGTGTTAGGACAAATCGTTTGAGCATTAGGACAAACCGTTAGAGCATTAGGACAAATCATTTGAGTGTTAGGACAAACCGTTAGAGCATTAGGACAAATCGTTTGAGCATTAGGACAAACCGTTTGAGCATTAAGACAAACCGTTAGAACATCTGAAAAGCCGTTAGCTATCCATTAGTTTTCTAACGTTTAACGGAATATCGTTAGTGTACGTTTTCCCAAAGAAGGTCACACTTATGCCAGTACGCATTTGCTCAGCTCACAATTTATGCATTTTTCCCCCCGACTGTGCCAAAAAAGTTGCCTTCAAATAAATCAAATAAAGGGACTATGCCTAAAACATAAGTTTTTCAAAGTTTGTTTCTGCAGTTTACTTATCTAAGTCAACATCTAGCTACTGGTGTACAAGTCTACTGATAAAGAAATAGTTTCTATAGAAACTACAATAAATTTATCTCCGACACCTGCCTGCTTGCCCTAGCACATTTCTCAAAGTCACGAATCCATTTTTTCACAAAGCATTGACGTTCACAACCTGACCAACTTTTTCATCTTCCCAAAATAAACATTTGAGGGTTTTAAATGGCAGAATTTAGCTATACATGTACCTGGGTCAAAAATACAACAGGAGACTTCCAAACATGTGAAAAAAACACCAGTTGTTCGATTTTAAATAAAATTGTTTCAGTGATGTGAAAATAAATATGTATTCCTCATTTGAACAACAGTTTTCTAAGCTGTGACATGCAACAGATCACAGACATAACGCAACATCCTTGGGAGACAGAAAACAAAATCGTGCGATATCAAATGTATCTTACATAGAAACCAAATAAATTCAATTACTTCTAAAGCAGGTTGTACGAATGTGAATAGCCAATGAAGTTGAAAAAGGTGATTTTCCTAGACCCAAACATTTCGAATTAAATCAAGGAAGTCTGATTTCACAATAAATTGTGCTTGGAATATTTATCACAGCTGCACTGGGGACCACTATGAGAAGCTTCTCGTCGTTAACTAAGTAGCTTATGAATTAAAGTTTATTTAATGAAGGCCTCTGCAACCGAGCTAAGACAAATGTTGAGGTCAATAATGCAAACGATTTACCTCAAAAACAACTCTTTTCGCTGCTCAAATGTCCACGGTCTTCCATAGAACCCTGTCAAAAGTTGAAAAACATTTTATCTAGATATGCATGTTCAAAGTGATTTTGGTTCGGCCCTTTTCGTTCGTCTTGGATTCAACTTAGCTGCAAGAAAAAAGCTTTTACCTTCCACAACCCCGCTAAGGAACTCTTCATTCCTGGCTTTAGACACATCTGAACTCATCGTAGTTCTTTTCTTGGATCCTACACGAATTTTAAGCTTTGAATTTTTTAGAACACGGACCTGTTCAGAGGACGCCTTCATCGGTACTTTCTTCTCAGGCCCAGTTGGATTATGCGCAGTTTCACCATTAAATCACGTTTGTCCGGTTTTCACGATTCCCGCGAAATTCCCGCGCCCGATGAACAAAAACACCTGTAAAGAAGTAGACTCTATAAAGAAAGCAACAGAGAAAGTTTCCTACTCACTTAACATACGAGCGATGTACACATGAAATTGGAGGCGTAAGTAACCGCAGTTGAAGAAATAGCTTGGAATGTGTGCACATTCTCCTTATTTTGGTTCTAGTCTTCTCAGATGCTACCGCGATCACACTGTCACTTGGAATACCCGTTGGAAGATGAAGGTTAATCAAAACAACTGTGTGTCTGTAGTAAATGTCCCAGAACATGTTGCAGAATGTGTTGATGTTTTTCATTACAATCCAGTCTTGGATTTGTATGCAACGTTTAGTTACAAAGATGGTGTATCTGTTTGGGATCTCCAGAGTGGAAGAGTTGTAGTCAGGTTCGAAGACTCGGATGAAGTCCTCCATTTCCTGCTCTTAGGCTACCGGGAAATCGCCTTGCTATGAGCTCCTCGTGCCCAAATCATGGAGGCAACATCAAAAGCTGTACTTTTGAGGAAGACAAATCTATGTCTGATAAATTTGAAATTGACTCTAAAGATCTTCCGCTAGTTTATCCGGGAACCATAGCTTTGTCTCCAGGAGGGAATATTCTCCTCTCTGGAGAGCTTAACGGAGTTCCTAACGGAGATCTTTTCGAAGTCTTCATTGATTGGGCTAATTTAAAAGTCCTGAAATATGGAGAAATTTTGTTTTTAAACGAAGTGACCGAGGTAATAGAGGAAACGGTGTCAACACCACTACTTTCTTGCTCTCAGGATTTTGTTGTTGTACAGTGCAATGAGCATCAATCTCACTTTGAATCCGACACTTACCACGAATTGTCAGCTGCAAAAGTGAGCTTTAACACTGGAGGGGAACCACAGATCCAGAGACAAGAGAAAATCACATTTATAACAACTTTATTACAATAAAGTTGTTATAAATAAATAAATAAATAAATTATCTGCTTAATGGAGAAGAAAACCGAATCTCACCTGGCGATTGTCTTGGTGGACTTGTTTATGATGGACACAATCTTATCGTTGCAAATAGGGATGAAATTGTGTCGCTGGAGTCAGCAACAGAAGGGAGCAACACACATATGATTGCATCAGATGTTAAACCCTCACGAATAAAGATAAACCATGAAGACCAATTGATGGTCTGTGAAAAAAACGGTATCAAGTTGTATGCATTCAAGAATGAAGTTAAGTCACTTCAGAGTGTGTCGACATAATATCAGAGAAATAATTGGCACTAATTGTCCTGAAAGAGTAAATAATTTTGAAATTCTTTGTTTACTGAAAGATTACCTAATGTACAAAATAAAGTGAAGAACAATTATAATTAGCATTATAGGATATCTACATCTATTTTCCTATAAGAAAGAAGCACTTCCCTTTTGAAATAAAAATTACTCTTAATGACCAGTAGTCTGTTTCAGGCTGTCAGCTTGCAGTGATATTCTTAAGAGTGGGGTAAGCAACAAACAACAGCTGTGGTTATTATAGAACTAACTCCTGCCAATTTTTTGTATTCCCACTGTTTCATTAAACATAAGGCTGGCACAGGCTACATCACTCTTTTCACTTAGATCAAAGGCACAGAAATTTTGTTATGGCTCAGCATTTTAGATAAAATAATTGTTTTACAAACAACTGAAAATTATAAACAGCTATTCCAGGGTGCCCTCTTGACCTGATATTAAACATGCCTGGCAGTAACCATTATGACACAGTACCTCTGATGTATTTATGAGCTTGTTTTATTAACATGTTTTTCCCTTTGGTGTATAGTTTCATATTGACTCAGTACTAAAATCAGACAGAACTTTATCTAAATTTTTCATCCTTCCCCTATGTTATTCTTGATCCTCTAAGCCTGTCCTCAGCCATTTGATTTATGGCTAAGGGTGAGCACAAGGGTGAGCCCCACCCATAGCTTTCTTGTTCATTAAATATCCTTAAACACTTGTTTCATTTGTGCTCTAGAGAATGAACTCATAGAAAACAAAAGGTGTATGAAGAGACTATGACCTTGTTGACTTTCCATATCAATATTTTGGAGTAGACCTTTCCTCTAGCATGCACTCATAGGGTACAGAGGGAAATCAGATTGAGGAAATCCAATTTTTTCCAAAATCACTGACTACCCTGGTTACCGACTATAATACTAAAAATGTGGAAACTGCTCATTTGAATATTTTAGGTTCAGTCACGGTCATGCTTTTTTTACTTGCAGACCAATCACTTATAAAACCTGCAGTCAAGTGTTGGATGATATCGAACCAATGTGAAATCATTCCCTGTTCCATGATTTTTTGTTCTGTTTCCCTCATTTTTGAATTCCAGATTCCTATCCAAAAGTTCTGTTTCCCAGTCCTTACCTGTGTGACCAATAGAAGTGTAGTAGACTAGTAGATGGCTCGGAGTGGTCCTAAGTTCCAGGGGGTGTTTAGCAATGTTTTACGCCGAAAAGCGGCAAGTAATTCATGGCAGTCTCCATATAGACTCCCTGTTACCCAGTCTCCATATAGACTCCCTGTTACCCATTCTCCCTGTGTACCCTGTGTACCCTGTGTACCTTGTGTACCCTGTGTACCCATGTGTACCCCGTGTGCCCTGTGTACCCCGTGTACCCATGTGTACCCCGTGTACCCCTTGTACCCCGTGTACCCCGTGTACCCCTGTGTACCCTGTGTACCCATGTGTACCCTGTGTACCCATGTGTACCCTGTGTACCCTGTGTACCCTGTGTACCCATGTGTACCCTGTGTACCCTGTGTACCCATGTGTACCCCGTGTACCCGGTGTACCCTGTGTACCCATGTGTACCCTGTGTACCCTGTGTACCCTGTGTACCTTGTGTACCCCTGTGTACCCTGTGTACCCATGTGTACCCTGTGTACCCATGTGTACCCTGTGTACCCTGTGTACCCATGTGTACCCTGTGTACCCTGTGTACCCATGTGTACCCTGTGTACTCTGTGTACCCTATGTACCCTGTGTACCCATGTGTACCCTGTGTACCCTGTGTACCTTGTGTACCCATGTGTACCCTGTGGACCCTGTGTACCCTGTGTACCCTGTGTACCCATGTGTACCCTGTGTACCCATGTGTACGCTGTGTACCCTGTGTACCCTGTGTACCCATGTGTACCCTGTGTACCCATGTGTACCCTGTGTACCCTGTGTACCCCGTTGTGGTGTATTTGTAGTGACTAAGTAGTATTGGTTCCAGTCTCCCCCTATCTTTGTGTGAGGTTGTCAAGCGATGCCATGTGCTCGGGGCGATCAGATAACGGCTTATTAAGCGACTATCTCGGTCTGTTTATTGAGAGATTTTAGGCCACTAACTCAGTCTGTATAACGGCTTAATTTCGTTCAGTCTGTTATGTTTATTGTACGATTTTAGGCCGTTAACTAACGGCTTAAAATCGTACAATAAGAATATAGTTATTTAATATTTTTTATTATGTACGATTTTAGGCCGTTAACTAACGGCTTAAAATCGTACAATAAGAATATAGTTATTTAATATTTTTTATTATATATATTAAAAAAAATATATTATTTATTTTTTTATTTACGAAATTATCATACCGACCGGGATAGTGGCTTAAAATCTCACAATAAACAGACCGTGATAGTAACATATTATGTCATTATATATATTCCCGCCATAGCTTTGTCTCCAGGAGGGAATCTCCTTGTTTCTGAAGCATTTGGTGGCGGAGGTATTTCTGAGATATTCATAGACTGGGTTTATTTTAAAGTCCTGAAATCAAGAGAAATAATTCCTACCACTGAGGAAAGCGCAGAAGATCAGATTTTACGGCTTTCCTGTTCTCAAAATTTCGAAGTTGCATGGTTTGATTCTTCTTGCGATGCGATATCAGTAGTAAAAGTGACCGGATTTAGCACTGAGGGGGAGGCCCAGATCCAGAGGCAAGAGAAAATCACATATTATATGCTTAATGGAGAAGAAAAACGAATCGCATGCAATGATGACTTTTTTCCTGATATTTCTCACGATGGACAAAACCTTATCATTGCCACAGAAAATGAAATAGTGTTGCTGGAGTCAGCAACAGAAGGGAGTAATGCACTTCTCATTGCATCAGACCTTAAACCTTCTGGACATTTAAGGATAAACCACGAGGGCCAATTGATGGTCTGTAAAGAAAACGCAGTCAAATTGTATGAATACAAGAATGAAGTTAGGTCACTTCAGAGTTTTTGCCGACGTTACATCAGAGAAACAATTCACACTAATTTTGTTGGAAAAGAGCTCCTCTCAGGAATTTCATGTTCACTGAAAAATGATGATGGCAATGCCAATGATGGTGCTGATGATGATGATGATGACGATGATGACGATGATGATGACGATGATGATGACAATGATGATGACGATGATGATGGTGGTGGTGATGATGTAGATGATGTCAGAGAACCAATTCTTACTTACTATGCTGAAGTAGTACACAACTTAGCTATTCCTTCCTCACTGAAAGACTACCTATTGTACAAGTCAGTTTAAGCCAGAAGTGGAGGTGAATAGTGGTGGATATTTATCAAGCCATGACATGGTGAGGTAAATATCCACTCCTTTCAGCAACACTTAGATGAATAATTATTTTTAGTATATACCCCATAGAAACCAGAAAAATGGTTTATTTCTGTCAATATAGCAAAAATTAGTGGGAAATTAAATTATTAATGCACAATGTTGTCTCTTCAGCAGCTTGGAGATGAGAAGTACTTGCGAATCTCTTCCAAATTGGCCAATCAGGGCGTGCAATCTTTACCTGTGTGGTGTATACTAACTAGATTTAGGGACTATCAATCCTCATTAGTTAAACCAAGGTTATTGTGGGTCTTGTCTTTTCTCTAATAGCAGGGGATTAATTGTTAATATCACTTACCAATTAAAATGAAAGGGAAATGATAGAATGAAAAAATGATTTGAGTTCTTTCCTTGAGGAAAGTGTACTTAGAGAGTTGCTTTCCCAATGTGAAATCAAAATAATGATAATTATGTTATATCCTTTAAGAGGAATGTGATATCCAGATATTAGTATAGAACTGTAACAATTACTATAACATAACTAAGGTCTATATTTAAACTGATTTTTAATAAACATTTCTTCAGCTTGTGTTAGCAGAATACCTCATCAACCACTCCTTTGAATGTCTGTACAATGACTAGTGTCAAATTGATCCTTTGGAAAATCATCTGATTCTCAGCCTGAAGGGAACCCTTAATTAAACCCATGGAGGACTTAGTGCACAAACAAAGTGTGAAGAAAATGCCAAAAAGTAAATATTGTAACAGTAATATCCTAATATCAATCATTTAACTTGCAAGCATACTCAATTCAGATACTAAAGATATACCTATTATTAACTTTCCAGCCAAAATTCACTTAAACAACAATTAGATAAACCCACATGATATTCATATGCATTTTCTCCTTTTAACGTAATACCCACCCAATGATTATAACAATCATTGTCAGTATCTAAGCAAATTTACACCTACCCCTCCCATACCCAATCAGTGTAAGGAGTAGGTAGGGTAGGGTAGGGCAGGAGTTGGTGCACAGTTGCTCAGATACTGACAATGATCCAATTATAACATGGTCTTTGGCTTGGTCTCTTGATGTTCTTACACCTCAGTATCATATTGCATATTATCCTCACTCATCTCTTTACATTTCTTATGGAACTTCCAAGGAGAATTTGTTTGACAATCAAAAGCTTTTTAATTTGGTGAACATGGATTCAGCAGTGGTTGCTGTGGGGAGAAATAAGATGCTAATTGTCACTCTTAGCAGTTAAAAAAGGGGAAACACCATCCATACTGCATTAATTTCTGAAAGCTTGATAGCTTTAGGTTTAAAATTTCAGATTCAAAATGATTTTGACTTGAACCTCTCACAGCTGAAATCAAACACGTCCATAGTAGTGGCTAATTTTTTTGCTTCACAGAGTCTAAGCAATGGTTGCCCAAAGTGGTACACCATTTGTTTGTGAAAAATTCTACAACCTCTCCTTCAGAGAAGAGGAAAAAATATACCCTTAAGCTCGTAGTTTTCTGCTGTTTGTATCATACGAATCAGTTCATGCTTTCAGCTGTGTATATACCACATTTCTTCGCTCCATGATGTTACAGTAACCAGATTTATGATCGAATATGAGCTTTCTGTGGGTTCTTAATTTAATTCTTTGAAAAGTAATCAGGTTTTTGAAAACGAACTGGCCACATGTTATTCACTGTCTCACCCCTTCTCCACTTGCTACTTTTTGGAGTGATTTCAACCTATAAAAAGAGCTAATTTATTTATTTATTACAATTTAATGGCATAAATACACAAATGCTGGTATGATACAGTTAATTAACCAAAAACATTTTTTAAGAAGCCATAAGAGAATCTGCAAAGGAGTCCCAGACCCCATGTAACAGCAGATCACCTAATACATATAGTTCGAATGAGATAGTTTTATAATAAAGACAAATAAAATCATTATTTACCCACAAGAAATTTCTTCACATTAAATTTAAAATTCCCAGTACAATTTGCAGTGCGAATGTCGACAGGCAACATATTTCAAGAAACTACTATGCGATGGAAATAGGAATATTTAAGGGAATTAGGCCTTGCATATTTTTTTTTAACGTCAGATGATCATAATGTTTCAAGGAACAATAATCTAAACTAGAGTAATAATCCACAAAAGGTGAAACATCAGTGTCAACAAACCCTTTCAGTGCCTTAAAAAAGAAAGTTATGTCAATTAAAACTCTTCTCTGTCTTCCAAAGATAACAGATATAACTTCTCAAGATGAGCTGCATAGCTATCCTTAGTTTTCAAAATAATTTTAGTGGCATGTCTCTGCACTCGTTCAAGCTTATCAGTGTTATTGCGCAAATATGGGGGAGGGGGGGGACCATATCTCAGAGCAGTATTCATGGTTAGACCTTACTAAGGAACAGAAAAGGGTTCCTTTGCACTCTGGGGTAAAAGTAAATGGGTCCACTTGTACTCTGTATCTTTAAAAATTAGTTTTTTTCTTCAATCATTTTAGTCAAATTCGGTTTCATATTTTCTAATTAATTTTAAAAAAGGGTAAAAAAGTTACCCTCGACCCTCAACAAGAAACCCTTGACCCTCCTACCCTCCACAAAAAGACAGACTCCCGCGATAATTACTCCAGGGTGCTCGTCCAAGTGATTTATTAACTTTTAGCTGAAAATACGTTTTTCTAAATAACTCGGATGCCTCTGCAGATGAAGTAGCTATTCTAAAGATCTATTTCCTTCGGCAGAGGGCAAATTATAGATACCACATTAATGATTCATATAAGAGTGTATGAAATAAATTAACTTTTCATGTAATTTAAGTTGAATTATGGCTCCTGTTGAGTGGACAAGTCGAAACGACATAACGAAACGACATAACGAAACGACGAAACGCCATGACGAAATGACGAAACGACGAACCGATGTGGTCGATGACGAGTCGGACTCGTAAAACGACGAGTCGAAGAGACCAACCGACGAATCGAACTGACAATACGACGAAACGAACTGAAAGTTCAACGAGTCGAACTCGGAAAACAACGACTCGACATTCGACTCGACATAACGAAACGACGAAACGCCACAACGAAGCGACGAATCGAACATTTTGTCCAGGATCTACCTTCATAGTTTTACGCCGAAAAGCTACGGTACTAGTTGGAAGATGAGAGTTATCCCAAACAACTGTGTTTCCGAAATTAAATTCCCAGAGAGTATAGAAAGGGCAGATGGTTTTGATTATAATCCAGTTTTGGATGTTTTTGTAACGTTCGATTATGACTATGGGATGGGTGCATCCTTTTGGTATCCCTCCACTGGAAAAGTTCTTGCTACATTCGAAAATCTTTATAACTTCGATGAAGTGCTGTTTTTACGAGATAATTTCCTGGCTGTAAATTGGTCTGAGGCACATCACGGTAGTTTCATAAAGATATATCCCCTTGACTCTCCTTGTCCTGACAGTGTACTATATGAAATTGATTCCAAAGATCTTCCCGTGCAAGAACCCATACCCAGGGCTTTGTCTCCTGGAGGAAATCTCCTTGTTTCTGAAGCACTTGATGGCGGAGGTATTCACGAGATATTTTGGAGAGAATCGAAATCAAGAGAAATAATTCCTTCCACCAAGGGAAACCATAGGATTTTGAACCTTTGCTGTTCACAGAATTTCGATGTTGCATTTGGACTTGGACATTACGGTGTGATATCATTAAAAGTGACCGGATTTAGCACAGAGGGGAAGGCCCAAATCCAGAGGCAAGAGAAAATCACACATTATATACTTGGTGGAGAAAAAAAAGAAGCCGGATGCACTGGAATTGCCCATGATGGACAAAACCTTATCATTGCCGCAAACAATGAAATAGTGTTGCTGGAGTCAGCAACAGAAGGGAGCAATGCACTTCTTATTGCATCGGGAATACAACCTATTGGACAGATAAGGATAAACCATGAAGGCCAATTGATGGTCTGTGAAGGAAATGCAATCAAGTTGTATGAGTACAAGAATGAAGTTAAGTCACTTCTAAGTTTATGCCGACATAACATCAGAGAAACAATTCGCACTAATTTTGTTGGAAAAGAATACATTTCAGTAATTCCATCTTCACTGGAAAATGGTGATGGCAATGCTAATGATGGCGATGATGATGATGAGGATGATGAGGATGATGATGATAGTTATGATGATGCTGATATCAGAGGACCAATTCCCACTTACTATGCTGATGTAGTACGCAACTTAGCTATTCCTTCCTCACTGAAAGATTACCTATTGTACAAGTCAGTTTAAGCCAGAAGTGGAGGTGAATAGTGGTGGATATTTATCAAGTCATGACATGGTGAGGTAAATATCCACTCCTTTCAGCAACACTTAGATGAATAATTATTTTTAGTATATACCCCATAGAAAACAGAAAAATGGTTTATTTCTGTCAATATAGCAAAAAATAGTGGGAAATTAAATTATTAATGCACAATGTTGTTTCTTGAGCAGCTTGGAGATGAGAAGTACTTACGAATCTCTTCCAAATTGGCCAATCAGGGTGTGCAATCTTTACCTGTGTGGTGTATACTAACTAGATTTAGGGACTATAAATCCTCATCAGTTAAACCAAGGTTATTGTGGGTCTTGTCTTTTCTCTAATAGCAGGGGATTAATTGTTAATATCACTTACCAAATAAAATGAAAGGGAAATGATAGAATGAAAGAATGATTTTTGCTCTTTCCTTGAGTAAAGTGTACTTAGAGAGTTGCTTTCCCAATGGGAAATCAAAATAATGATAATTATGTTATATCCTTTAAGAGGAATGTGATATCCAGATATTAGTATAGAACTGTAACAATTACTATAACATAACTAAGGTCTAGGTACATAAATTATTTGGTTTTATTTATAGATTAGACCTTTATTATACACGAAACAGTTCAATTGCAAAAAACGTTTTCTGACAGCAAGACAGTTTTAGATCAAAAGTTTTGAAGTTTATTAAATTTTTATGTAAAGGAGCTCTTTGTTTGAAAGAGAAAAAAAAGGAAAACACTAAGAGCATTTCATCATACTCCTTATGTTGAAATGCTTGCACAGCACTGGAGTAACATTTTTCATGTTTTTAACAGTTTCAGTGGTACAGTTTCTCAAACTTTAGTCTCTTTGTTGGACAAAGTAGAAATTAGGGTGAATGCATTACTTATTTGATAACATTATATGTTTTGAACGTATTATAGCCCCAACAATTTGATTTAATTTAATTTATTAGATTTGCCGACAGGCAGGGACACCACAACAGCTTGTGCCAATTACTGCGGGCCCAGTAAACCCACCCATATGCATCCCACCCCAGGGGAGCACATCCACTGCCCAGTAATCTCGTACGTGGGAATTAATGTCTCCTACCCCAAACCCTGCAGGAGACAGGGCCTACAGTTTATTTGTCCTTATCCGAAAAGACTAGAATATCTATCCATTTCTTGACATTATAGAAAGGTAGCAAATTCTTCTCAGTTATTTTAAGACCATGAGTATTGGTCTGGCGGGGGCTTGAACCCTGGACCTCCTGCACAACACAATCCGGCGCTCTAACCAATTGAGCTAACGGGAGGCGGTCTACTTTTACTTACATGGCTGTAATTGCCAATAATTTCCAAGAATAAAAAAATGAAATGAGAGTACAAGCTCCCTGGGAACCATGAGGGGTAGCAGAGGCAAGCAGCCTTAAACAGTCAATATATTGCAGGCCAAAATTGCCCTACCCTCCTAAAAAGAACAAAAAATACTAAAGATAACTGGCTTACATGGAGACATTAAGAGATGAAATGTCAATTAGTGACCAGAACTCGCAAGTTATTCCACTAAGGGAAGTTTATAATTCTTATGAATAGATATATATGTAATCAAAATCCAAAGGTATCGTGACAGGGATAGAAAGGCTAATAGCAACAAAGAACATGAAGGTGTATGAGATAGACTATAGACTAATTTGAAAGATGGTACAACTAAAAATGGAGGCCTTAATTATTAGTTAAGATAAGGGCACATTAAGCTGAGTCCCTAAAAGCAGAATGAAAGTGTAGAATTTAGCATTCTCTGCATTTTATTTCAGTTTATTGGCCTTTAAAATTTCTCTAGAAAATCTTGTAGTTGGTTCTTACATAAGGTGACGGGTCCCTAGTAGTATGGAACATTAAAAAAGTGAATAAAATAAGTATTTGTTATTGACATCAAAATGTTTGTAATTGTCTAATCAAGTATCCATCTATTTTTTTTTTCTTTTTTGAAAATCTGTCCGATGACTTCTGAGTCACATCTTGAGCAAGGTATTGATCTAACTTTCACTATATTTAAACTGATTTTTAATAAACATTTCTTCAGCTTGTGTTAACAGAATACCTCATCAACCACTCCCTTGACTGTCTGTACAATGACTAGTGTCAAATTGATCCTTTGGAAAATCATCTGATTCTCAGCCTGAAGGGATCCCTTAATTAAACCCATGGAGGACTTAGTGCACAAACAAAGTGTGAAGAAAATGCCAAAAAGTAAATATTGTAACAGTAATATCCTAATATCAATCATTTAACTTGCAAGCATACTCAATTCAGATACTTAAGATATACCTATTATTACCTTTCCAGCCAAAATTCACTTAAACAACAATTAGATAAACCCACATGATATTCATATGCATTTTCTCCTTTTAACGTAATACCCACCCAATGATTATAACAATCATTGTCAGTATCTAAGCAAATTTACACCTACCCCTCCCATACCCAATCAGTGTAAGGAGTAGGTAGGGTAGGGTAGGGCAGGAGTTGGTGCACAGTTGCTCAGATACTGACAATGATCCAATTATAACATGGTCTTTGGCTTGGTCTCTTGATGTTCTTACACCTCAGTATCATATTGCATATTATCCTCACTCATCTCTTTACATTTCTTATGGAACTTCCAAGGAGAATTTGTTTGACAATCAAAAGCTTTTTAATTTGGTGAACATGGATTCAGCAGTGGTTGCTGTGGGGAGAAATAAGATGCTAATTGTCACTCTTAGCAGTTAAAAAAGGGGAAACACCATCCATACTGCATTAATTTCTGAAAGCTTGATAGCTTTAGGTTTAAAATTTCAGATTCAAAATGATTTTGACTTGAACCTCTCACAGCTGAAATCAAACACGTCCATAGTAGTGGCTAATTTTTTTGCTTCACAGAGTTAGCAATGGTTGCCCAAAGTGGTACACCATTTGTTTGTGAAAAATTCTACAACCTCTCCTTCAGAGAAGAGGAAAAAGTATACCCTTAAGCTCGTAGTTTTCTGCAGTTTGTATCATACGTTTGAAGAATTTTGAGATTAAATTACTTAAGCTCAAACGTGTCGAGAATACCCATACAAAGACCGGCATCTTTGAACATAGTGACGTCATTTGCGTAATTGTGCTTTGCGGCTGCCAAGCTAATATGGCGACAAGAAAGCCCCTTCACAGCACTCACAGCTTTGATACGGAATCTTGCGAAGGAGGAAGAGAATTGTTCGAGGCTTGTAGAAATGGCGACGTAACAAAAGTTCGAAGAATAGTTAACATTAACTCTAATGTAAATCTCCGTGACACAGCTGGCAGAAAGTCATCTCCGCTGCACTTTGCGGCAGGTAAGCGAATTCGATGAAAACAAACAATTGATGGCGCCCTCGATGTCAAAGAAAATTAGTCGTTTTTTTCGAGTGTAGATGATCCGATCGATTTCTTTTGGTTTGAAACTTTCTGCTCTGTTGTATTTCTGAGAGTTACAAGATGCTTGTGTAATTGTGAATGCAGTAAGGGTATATTCTTTCTATGAAAACTTTCGCAAGCCTTTACCTCGACATTTATCGCTTTCTCTTTATTTTTAAATAGAAGTCGTTTTGTTAAAAGTCCATTTTATCAGTTATGATTTCTCAATTTACGGCGAAAGTTGCATAACGTGTTGGAATAAACCAAACATGACCTGAGGTTTAGCGAAGGTGGCAGAGCGATCAAAATTATTGTCACTGAAAACTCTGTGATATACGGCTGACATTTTACCAAATCCTAAACTGTTTTCGATGGTGATTTGCTTTTGTTCTCTCTCTTCTTACCTTATTTTGGGATGACAGTTTTTCAAACGGAACTTAATTATTTGAAGCATTACTAGCAATTTTTAAAGCCCTTTCATTGTGACTTTTAAAGAACATGAATTTTTACAATACATTTTTCTTCCCCCGCTGAGAGACAGCTCACATGGCAGAATGAATAGAACTCAGAGCGGTATTTTGACAATTTGAGGTGTACGTTTTGAAGAACCTTGCATGAAACCAGTCCTTAAGGAAAACTGTGCTACAGTTTTCGTAATCGCTTACTCAGAAATATTATTTTTCTGCTGTAAAACTAATGCCTTTACTTCCTAACCTCAGGATTTGGAAGAAAAGAGGTTGTGGAATACTTGCTGCAACATGGAGCTGATGTGCATGCAAAAGATGATGGTAGGACCTGTTAACTATTGCAGTTTACACTTTCACACAATTTATCATCTTACCATACCCATATGTACCACACTTTTTTTTCACCTTGAATCACTTCAGTGTTATTGTAGACACATACTGATTAGGGGTCTCCTCACAAAGATAATAGTATTCCAAGATGCTTTTAGAATTTGATTGGGCAGAGCCAGTATGGCGCATGTGAGACATGAGCCATGGCCAGGAGTATAAGCTCTTATAGGCACTGTGGCATAAACAAAGAGGCAAGATACAGGTGTATAAGCAGCCTTGTGCTGCATCACCAAAGAGAGCCTGTTGGCTGGCTTCTGAAAGTATGACTACAAAGTGTGATTTGGCTAGAGTTGCACTATGTAGACTCTAGAAAAAGAGACTTGAGTCAAGGGAAATTCTCTCTCCTTCTAGGATGTGACAAAGTCCTATTTTAAAAATGCTGATGTTGTTGTTCATTTTGCTTTTAGTGCACTCGTGGTCAGTTGTAAATTTCACTTACCTTTTGTTGTGGTTTTACTTAAGTTTTCGAGTAGTATTGATCCTAACAGGGACTCATTTAGTTCTGTTCTAGTGGCCCTTGCAATTAATTAATGACACTATTAAGTTCTTTTTTTTTTCTAAAAAATCATGGATGGCTAAAATCCAGTATCTTATTGTTTGTATTGTGTGACACCCACAGAATAATGAGATATTTATGCATGCACTTGGGTATAGGAAAAAAAACTGAGATGGTTTTTGGTGTCCATTTCAAATTCAGGTGTAGAAAAGGCAACTATCGATCAGTTAAAAATATTGAATCACAACTTACTAACAAGAAATCAAAAGGAAATCAAAATAAAAACAGGCAAACTACCTGAAGCTGGGAGAAAGTTGCCATTGGTTTCAGCTTTGCATCTCACTGAATGGGAGGAGAGTGCAAAGGCAAATTTTAGAGTAAAGTGAAACAACACTAATGCAATTATAGGAAACTTTAAACCCTCCATCGAAATTGTTCGAAACTTATCAATTACTTGAAACTAACATTCCATGTTTGTTCTTAATTTGAACATATTGGTATCAAAATTTACAGTTCAGTATTATGAACTTGTCTTTTCAGTTCATTGGCTCTTTCCTCTTGTGTGGCCATTTGCCTGAATTCTTAGACAGTTATTGATTTTCTTTTCAGTGGGTCAATCAGTTTTCCACCTAAAATCTTGGGTAAATGTAACTTGTTTATTGGCTTGGATCAATTTGGTGTTTCAGGAGGTTTGATACCACTTCATAATGCCTGTTCATTTGGTCATGCGGAGGTGGTGCGATTACTTCTGCGACATGGTGCTGATCCTAATTCAAGAGATAACTGGAATTACACCCCTTTACACGAGGCTGCAGTGAAAGGAAAAGTGGATGTTTGTGTAGGTCAGTAGTACAGCTTGTTGTAAAAAATCACTTTCTTACTGATCCCTTGGTTTTATATGTTGTTTATAAGGATATGGTGAAATATTTATGTGAAATACTCTAGGTCCATGAGAATGTTGATTAGAGGGTATGGAAAACATCATTGTATGATTATATTTCCAACCTTACTTATGCTTAAAATGTGGCTTGAGTTATTGGTAGGCCCTTTGAATCTATTATTGCCTTCTTACAGTTTGTGTTGTTATTAATCAACTATACTGTACCATAGGAGGATAATTTGGTTTATCAACTAAGTTGATAATGTAAATTGGCCATTGTAATGAGTGAAAAGCTGACTGAGGAAGGATTAATGCTGGAAACGTCAGCTTTTTTAAAGTCTTTATGGTTTACCAATTTATATTATCAACTCTGTTGATAAAACTGATCTCGTATCTTGTTATACTCCCCCACTGATGCAGCAGCACAGTTTCTTTAGAAACTTACCCCCTTTTTACACTGTTCCATGGTTTCTTTGATTGTTTACAACTTAGATCTAAGTTTAATTGTTCAAAATTCACACGTAACTTTTCATTCTCCCTTATTTAGTGATTATCAAATACTAGATAAGGCTGAGCAAAATATCCTGATAAGATTGGGAGTAAGTGGATGATTATTTGCCAAAGCTTAAGGCAAATAATTGATCTGCGAGACACTGACAAATCTTAAGGTCTCAGGATAATAGAAATAGATGATCACATAACTGTGTGACTACTGCATTCATACTTCATATTTGTTTTGGGAATCTTTTTCAAACAATCTTGTTTTTGCTTGAAAGAGCATACTCAACTACAAAGGAACAGACTATTATTTGCAACTAAATATAGTTAGATGGTATAATGCTTGAGCAGACCATTATTTCTGGGCAGTTTTTTGCAGGTCACACAAATGAAAAGGAAGAAAAAGTGCATTGAATTATACTGATAATTCTTATATTTGTTGAATAGTTCTTCTGCAACATGGTGCAGACCCTAACATTCGAAATACAGATGGGAAGACAGCGCTAGATGTTGCTGAAGCATCTGCCAGATTAGTTTTGACAGGTATGGGTTAATATATATTTTTTTGCATTATTTTATGTAAATAGCCCAGTGATTGTAGACCCAGTCAACTACCTGGCCTTTTTTATCTTTTAATCATGTAAAACCAAATAATTGTATTACTTGTTTAATTTTTTAATTATTACCAGGGATATCATATAAAGTGTTGTTTTTATGAATTCCTTTGTCTTTCAGGAGAGTATAAGAAGGATGAGTTATTGGAGGCTGCCAGGTATGTGCATACACTGTAACTATCATCTGTGAATTAATAGGAATGGTGAGAGCAACAACAACATGGCAAAGCAGAAGATCTAATGAGCAGAATAATAGCTCAGCACTTGCGTTTTAAAACTGTAGATTTCTTAGCCATCTTCTCTGTGAAATCAGCAACATTTGTGCGGTCTGAGGGCAGAAACCCCAATGCAATTCTGTGAGCTACCATTTAAAACTTAATGCTACTCACATGCATTACTTTCTGAATATTGCTTATTTTATTTTCCCTATTTTCATTTGGCCATGTTATGTAGTTATTATATTTTTTAAATGCAGTAAAATGACCTTTTTAGTAGCTCCATTTTCTACCTTTAAAAGCACACACAACCCACAATTCCTCTATTCGCTCCGACGAAGGGCTAACGCTGGAAACATCAGCTTTTGTAATCGTTACAGTGGCCAATTTACCTTTTCAACTTTGTTGATATATCCAAATTATTTCGTTACTCCCACCGACGTAGCCCCAAACAGTTTCTTCCCAAACTATCAGCCTTTATTTAAAAATTACCTTTAGTGTAATTATCATTTCTGATGGTTTAACATCTTTCCTTTGAAAGTCACCTTGGTTTACATTAACTGCAGTGAACATGCTCTTGATATAGTTATGTTAAAATGTGTCACCTACTCTTATTATAATTTATTTTGCTTTCTGTCTTTTTTGTAGAAGTGGCAATGAAGAGAAGCTCATGTCTCTTCTTACTCCTCTGAATGTGAATTGCCATGCAAGTGATGGAAGGAAGGTTAGGTTAAGCCTGTTTGAAAAGAATATTATGGAAAAATATACAAAAAAATGTACATGGAAAAAGGAAATCTCCACCAATGACCAGTGTTTTGTTTCAGGTACCTCTATACAGCAGGCTACAACAACTATGCTACTTTGTCCTAATTCAATGCTGATCAATTACTTAAAAAAAAAAAAACACTCTGTGATTACCGATACATGCTAAATTATTAGAGATAAATTGATGAATCCAACCATGTTATCACAGCATGAAGTCAATATTATTAAAGGGTATGCTGTATTTGCCATTTTGGCAGTAACAGAGAAGGGAGCAACTATTCTGTGGCCAGGAGGTTGAGGAACCTGTTTGTGGAATGGATGTTGAGCTGGAATGTGGAGGGAAGGGATGGAACAAAAAGTAGTAGTAGAAGTAGCAAAAACCAAATTTCTAGGCAATAACCCCCTGGAAACCACCCCCCCCCCCCACACACACACACACACACCCACACACACACACACACATTGCATTAGTGAAACTCCTACATCAACTTTCAACCCATTCAGTCTTGTTGAATGACATGTTATAGCTTCTCATGGGTGAAAAATCTTGGCAATTGTGTGACTATTGTTCTTTGATTGTTGTCAGTCAACTCCACTCCACTTAGCTGCTGGCTACAACCGAGTCAGAGTAGTTCAGCTTTTGTTACAACACGGAGCAGATGTACATGCCAAGGACAAAGGGTGAGTGAACTTGTACATGTAATTCAAGGTACTTGAAAATTCTGAGAGTCGTATGAATATTTTTCCCTCTCATTTAGTTTTGGATTGAGATGATAAACTATGACAAATTTATGGATTAGAGACATAAATATTTGGTTCAATTTTTTTGAGAATTACTCAAGATATGCAATCTTGAACAACATTTATTAACATTACAGCCTTTTGCCTGAGCCAGTTTAACCCTGATGAATAAGAATAGAGGAAAAGATTACCAACTAAAGAAGAGCTTCTTGATTGTTAAAAAAATTATTCTTGTAAGCACCTTAGGAATTGTTTAGAGAACTCTATGGAAAATGTACATACTGATGTTATGGTGTAACCAGTTAAATTTTGAGACACCTACTCAGGGATAAGGGTTCAGAATGGACAGACTTATTTAATTCAATTATTTTTATCATGAAGCAACATTTACATGATTGTCACTATTTAGAGTATTTATTGCATATTGTTATTGATTATTCCTACATGTTTGTTTTCTTTTTAGTGGTTTGGTTCCATTACACAATGCTTGCTCATATGGACATTATGATGTTACAGAATTACTGATAAAGGTAATTAAACAAGGTTTTTGTTTAAACTTGTTATAACTATAACAGGTTGGTGTCTTATCTTTTGAGAGTTACTCGCTGTGTCTGTTTGAGTCTTACTGTAGGAAGTTTGATATATTTTACTTTTTTATAGCATGGTGCAAGTGTTAATGCCATGGACTTGTGGCAGTTTACTCCTTTACACGAGGCAGCTTCCAAAGCAAGGTAAATTCACTTGATCTAAAATTAGCTAATGGATAGCAATTGACAACCTGTATGGGAATATGTTGAGGTGACTTGCTCTGCTGGTTGGCATCATCAAGCCTAAAAAATTAAGAAAGGGTCCTTTGTCTTTAATTTTTTGCTTGAGACTTTTGAGTAGATCAAGTCCTTCTTTCAATGTTTTCACTTGGTGCAGACATTCAACAAAAAAAAAGTCAACCTTGAAAAGGGGATACCAGAATATGTATATTTTTTAATGCCAAAGAAGATTTTCTTAATAAATGAGTATGTTTTGACCATTCTTGAAGCTTTTTCATCCTTTTCATTTTAGGGTGGAAGTGTGCTCTTTGCTACTAGCTCATGGTGCTGACCCTACATTACTTAACTGTCACTCCAAAGCTGCTGTTGATGCTGCTCCCACAAGGGAACTTCAGGATAAGCTTTCTTGTACGTACAGTTGTACAGTTAAAATGCATACTCCATTCAAGGCTGTTCTTTACTAATGTGTTTTTGCTTGTATCTTAACACCTGATAGCAAGGTTGATGATAACTTTGGAAGTAAAAGGCATATAAGGAGTAGTAGGGAGCTAGGTTATCATACATGCCATGCTGTTTGGTCAGATTATGTGCGAGACTGGGAGATATTTAAGGTGTTTTGTGAAGTCCGCTTAAACCTTTTGAATGTGGATTTAATTTACATGTGTCAAGTAAACATGTTACTGTGAATTATGCATTTACCTAATTCCATTCAAAACTGGGAAATGGCAACAGTACAAATTTCTTTGATTGTATTTCGATACTTACCTAATACAAATTTTTATCAGTATCTCTGGTAAAATGAGGTGGCAGTAGCTGGCTGAAGATGGCACACTAGGCAACATTTTTGGTCAGCTATTAGGTCTTATTGGCAACTCTGTGAGTGGTGTATTTGTGCAGTAAAATTTAAGCTTGTCAATATTTACCTCTTTTGAACAGAGCAGTGACTTTTTTGGCAAAAGCATTTTAGAGTATTTTTCAACTATTCCTTGCTGCACACTAAATCTCCTAACTCCAACCCAAATGAAACTCCTGCCCCTACCAAGACTATTAAACTATAATCTAGCTCTTTCTCCCATTTTAATCATGAAATTTTTATCTTTCCTTCCTCTTTCAGTTGAATTTAAGGGCCATCAGCTGTTGGAAGCAGCCAAGTCATGTGACTGTACAAAACTGAAGAAGCATATCACTCCAGAGATAATTAATTTTCAGCACCCTCTTACTCTTGAGAGTTCTTTGGTAAGCATAATTATGTGCCTTGTTGGTAACAAGCAACTACGGTACATGTTTATAACTACAGTAATGTAAGCTGTCTAATGCCACATTAAAACCAGGAAAACATGTTTAGTTAAACCAGTTTTATGCTATATTTGAAGTCAACAAACATCAGTTTGAGTGGCTTCAAACCAAGAAATCAATTTCAAACTTAGCTTTGGTGTGTACAGGGTACATATATATCCCCTAGTAGGACAGAGTAGAAACATGTCCCCCTACACTTCTCTTTGGAGGTCATTGATGCTATGCCCTTCAATAACCCAAATTTTTAGAATTAAATAGTAATCTATTATTAATTTGACTGTGTAACATGAGATACGGTATGCATTCACCTACATGTTGTAAAAAATGTTCAACAAGAATATATCTGCTTTTTTCTTTTAGCACCTTGCAGTTGGTTCTGTTTGTCCAAAACGGAAAGCTGCTATTGAATTGCTGTTGAAGAAAGGAGCTGACACAGGCTTACAAAACAAAGAGTGAGAATCAAACAAATTAGTTCTTCTCCTTTTGAGTTTCTCAGTTATCTTGATGCCTCAGTTTGAGGTGGAAAACGAATATTGTTGATGATTTTTTTTCTCTTTTAAGCTCCTTGACACCCCTTCACATTGCCTCAGAAAAATCCCATCTTGATGCAGTAGAACTATTGATGAAAAGTGGTGCCAAGGTAAGGGTTGTAAGTGTTCTATAAGGGAAATCAGTGAGAACTGACATGCTGCAAATGGGCTACAACTGGTTTACTAAACATTTGAAATTGGGTTTTGACACAGGTCAATGCAGTTGATGCCTTAGGAGAGACTCCTTTACATAGAGCTGCAGCAGCTGGGCAGATTTCAGCTTGCCGAGTCTTACTTACACATGGTGCAGACATAGGATTGCGGTCATTTCAAGGCCATACTGCTGCGGAAGTTGCCTCTGAACCTGTTCAAAAAATTCTACAAGGTAAAAGAAATCGTATTTTATTGCCTTTTTTAGGTGTTATCTTCTGGGAATACTGAATTTAAGGATTCTCTCTTTCAGAGGATCCACCCTCTACTGGTTCAGATGTGGAGAAGCAATTACTTGAGGCTGCAAGATCAGGTGACATGGAACTTGTTAAGGTAAAAGCAATATTATTGTATTTCTTTTTTGTTTATTTTCATGAGAATAATACCCTGTGCAACCCCTAGAATGTTCAATTATGTATGATAGGACTAACCTAGGCACATTTTTTTGTTTTTCAACTAAGTTTACTTAAGCTATAGAGGTAGTCCATAGAGAGAGCTATGCAGGAGAAAAGGTAGAAAAAAGAAAAAAAAATGGTGTCCTGCAAATGTTCGTACTTTACTGCACCTAGACACACCACATGCATTCTTTTTTCATGTTCCTCTTCTCTTGCATTACTTACATTTCATGCTTGCCTCAACATTGCTTCCCCCTGCCTAAAAACACAAAAAAATCAAGCCTGTTTAACAGGCCACAGTACATGTAAGACATGGGTAAATTGAAAAGAAAGATACTGCTCTGTTTTAACTAAAAGTTCAGCTTGTTACTCATTTTCAGATGCAGATACAGTCTTTGCAACTGTATTTGTGTCGTTAGTTGCCAGTAACCTGCCTGATGTGAACATTTTTTTCATAATGTCTATCGATGATCACAATACCTTAACTTGATGCTGCCTTTCTTTTAGAAACTCTGCACTACCCAAACAGTAAACTGTAGAGATCTTGAAGGACGTCACAGCACTCCTCTCCACTTTGCTGCTGGTTACAATAGAGTGGCAGTAGTGGAGTATCTACTTCAGAATGGAGCAGATGTTCATGCTAAAGACAAAGGGTAACAAATTTCATAAAACATTTTCATTTAAATAGTTACTCTGGTGATTTTAGAGGTACATCTGCTCTAATACATACATACTTTATTTATTCCAGAAGCAAACTATATATACTATTAAAAACTAAAAGAAAGATGCTTCTAGAAAAGGAAGTTAAGAGGTTATCCCTATGTGAAAACTCCCTCGGAGAAAAAAAGAAAAAAGTACAATAAATCAAGATCTTAATCAAATATTTTAATACAATTTGAGCTTGGATTTAAAATGCTGAAATCTATCAGCTTCTACTATGTCCCCCAGTAAATCATTCCATAATTTGACAATCCTAACAAAAAAGGAATGTTTCTAACAATTAAGTCTTGCTGGTTGGACATAAGACTTGTACTGACGATTTGCTCTCACAGAGCAAGTTGTGGGGTTTTCAAAAGGGTTTCAAATGGTTTCAAAGGGTTTCAAAAGGTTTTCAAATTTTAAATGGTAAAAACCATTTAAAACCTAACTGGTTGAGTGTCATGTCATATCATGCTGTAATCACTATGTGCAAGGGGATTCAAACTCTAAACCACTATAGTTATTTACAAAATGGCTATGGTACAAACTTTTGTTATTTCTGAAAAAGTAAATGAAAGGAAATAAAAGCTTTCCCTATGATCAGCTCATTAATTTTGTGACAAAAGTCATTTTTCTCAAGCTCGCGATGATTGTTGATCAACCTCAACTTTTTTGGGGGATTATTCCACAAAAGTCCTTTTATACTTTTATACTAAATACTTGTTGATTGGGTTTGGATTTTTTTTCTAGATAAAGCCATGAATTTCTCAACCCCCACTTCACCCCCATCTATTTTGGTTGACAAAATTACTAGACAGGAAGTGTGGGCATAAAGTGTGACATGAAGTGCAGCACAAACTTGCTTTTTCTCACCCTACATTTTGTCATACTTTTTTTTTTCCAGAGGGCTGGTACCACTGCATAATGCTTGTTCTTACGGCCATTATGAAGTTGCTGAATTACTTGTGAAGGTAATGTAGGGTCGCCTACCTTGTGGAAACAAACTCAGCAATAGTGACCATGTAGTCGTTTCCTTTTTTTTAGGTCAGGTTTCCCAGAAATGCAATCAGGGTTATGGAAAATTAAACCCTTTAACCCCCAAGATTGACTGGCTTTTAATTTCTCCTTACAGTATCACCCTTGAATCAATTTTAAGGGTCATGAATACAAAGGAAATGATCAACAATTCCATAAGCTCCTTATTGTCAATCATATTCTCCTAGACAGGATCATAGGAAACGTAAAGAGAACAGTGTGGGGAATATCAATACTTATGTTAAGGTCAGGGTTCCTGCACTCCTGGAAAGTCCTTGAATTGGGTTCCTGAAAAAGTGCAAGAACCCTGTAAGGTGTAAAGGGTTAATGTGCATGATAGGAGCAATTAGGATAAATCTACCTGTGTTCCATCACACATGCTGCAATCTGATTGGCTACAGCACTTGCTATCTATTCTGTGTGCAATACTGAGGAAAGTGAGTAGCCTCACCATGAGTTGTTTTGAAAAAGTAAGTTTACAACGTGATCCTGTCTTGTCGTCAGGTTTTGAATGACTAGTAGATTTAGGCTAAAACCATCAGGTTATTTGCCCTCTGATTTGTTTGCATGATAGATTCAAGCTTGGCCCTCATCAACTATCACGTGTTAGAAATCTGGAGCTCATTATCAAATAGTTAAATGTTAATTTACATACTTAAAAATTGAAATGGGTTTTTTAAATTTTTCTTTTTGTCTCATTTTTTGTAGCATGGTGCTGTTGTCAATGTGGCTGACCTCTGGAAATTCACTCCACTTCATGAAGCTTCCGCTAAAGGAAAATTTGAAATCTGCCGGCTTTTGCTGAAGGTAAATTGTGTGAATGCTTTCTAAGTGTTTTTTCAATTTTGTTGCTTGGAAGAGAGATAAGCAGTTATAACCAATGCCTCTATAAGGTGAATTTTCTTTTGTAGCTGTACAAGGAAGATTGACGTAGTGTGTTGGCCAAAATTTTATGTAAACTTTCTGTGTTTGAAAGGGGGATGTCGTAATATTATACTCGCATTCCATAACACACACAGTCATTTTTACATTTTAGAGAAACCAAAATATATTACTGAGCAGTGGGTAGGTGCCGGGGGAAGGTCTGAGGTAGCTGGACCCCAACCACTATAATATCCGTGGGTCCTTTTACGACCCAAAGTTCTTGCAATGACAAGATCGCATATTACTTCTCCATACTGACATGTATGTTAGTGTAACTGTGAGTGAAGGGTGAAGGGGGTGGCCGGCCTGGATTGGTCGATTTTGAATCCCATAAAAACATTCGTAGATCCACTCCTGCCCTGATAATGTAGAATAATACCCACATAGAAATAAAAATCACGATTAAAAAAAACATTGTCAAGGACTAAAACCGACTGCTCTTAAACCCTTTAACTCCCAGAAGTGATTAACCTGTAACTTCTCCCTATAATATCCATACATGATCCAGCAAACAGTTAATGAGAATACTCAAACTTATCAGGTTGAAGTTGTTACCTTGATTGAACGCCAAAGTCTCGTGATCAATCTACAAGGAAATGTGTAGCAGCCAGAGGGGAGAATTAAAAATCAAATCTCGGGAGTTAAAGGGGTAAAGTAATGGCTTAAAGTTTGCAAACCATGACGTGGCTTCTTTGTGTTCTGATTTATTCAGCATGGAGCTGATCCTCTGAAGAAAACTCGCGATGGTCAAACTCCCTTGGATCTGGTGAAAGAAGGAGACACTGATGTAGCAGACTTACTGAGAGGTGAAATTCTTTAACTTTCACAGCAGTGTTTAGATAAAATGGTGTACTTCTATTTTGTTCAATCAGAACTCAAGTATGAAATGTGAGACTGTCTTACTTCTTTTGTGGCAGGTGACGCGGCTTTACTTGATGCAGCAAAAAAAGGAAACTTGACAAGGGTAATTATTCCAGTCTTTAAAAGAGAGCAATTTTCAATTGAGTGGCAAAACTTCTCAAGGATTTGATTTTACCTTACTATTGTCTTTTGTTGGTCCAGAAAACTCGTGCTATACTCTCAACCAATCAAATGTAAAACTAAAAACAATTGTGTCTTGATCATTCGTGTTTTCCCGCGCTTCAAGCAGTTCGCTTGTTTTGACTTCGAGTTCTCATTGGCTCATTCTCTGTGGCTGGTCCAGAAAACTCGCGCCATCCTCTCAACCAATCAGATGTAAAACTGAAAACAATCGCACCTTGATCACTCGTGTTTTCCTGTGGTTTAAGTAGTTTGCTTGTTTCGACTTTGAGTTTTCATTGGCTAATGGTAATGTAAACTTTTATTCTGATTAGTCGCCGGGATTACTTTGGTTTTGGTTTTTCGACCGTCAGTCGAAAACCGCTCCATGACAACGTAACGCTGTTTGTATTGTAGGGCTCTTAGGTCGAAGGTGTAGTCCTGGCCGTGAATAACAATGTCAGTGTTTTTCCTAGGTCATGAAACTGTCCACGCCGGAAAACATCAACTGTAGAGATACTCAAGGACGCAACTCCACTCCCCTGCATCTTGCCGGTACACAAGTGCATTTTGTTTGATTAATGTAGTTGAACAAGCTCGTTTACTTTGATTAATGTAGTTGAACAAGCTCGTTTTCTTTGATTTGATTAGGGACAAGATTGAAAACTTTTCCTTGTAAACGCGTACACTGTTCTAGAAACTAAAAGTCTTTGTCCATAATACTTGTTTAGCTGTTGTTGTTATTGTTGTTGTTTTGTTACAGTGAAATATGATTAAAGCCATGTCAAAAATATTGCATGTTGATTTCACATAATATCCAATGAGGACGTCTATTTTTGTCTCTGGTACATTGTTAATTTTTTTTTTCGTCCTTTGTCTTTCGCAGCTGGTTACAATCATTTTGAAGTAGCTGAGTATCTGTTGGAGAAGGGGGCTGATGTGAATGCACAGGATAAGGGAGGATTGATTCCATTACACAATGCTTCTTCTTATGGGGTAAGTTCACTTCTATGGTGTTCCTTAAGGTGGAGCTAGTTGGGCTTGTCCCAGTCTTTGTAGGAATTACGCGATTTGACGTATTGCGTCTCTTCCTAAATAGAATGCTATTTCGTTGTAGATTATCCCACCCACCCCACCCTTAACACGTTTCCCCGATAGTTGACTTGTGTCCATTTTTTCTCCTGAATGTATAAAAGTGCTATGGGAGAAAAGCTTTTTTGCCCACGAGCGCCTGAAAGTAACAAAGCTGGACCTCTCGTTCTGCAATACAGCAGTGCAGTCATTCTGCCACTGTCTCTCCCACGTTTTAGTGATATCGGTTAGGTTTATTGTTGATGACTTGCATTACGATAGTGTCGTAAAACCAAACCAAAGTAATCACAACATCCAACCAGAATAGAGCAAGGTATCACAAAGAGCCAATGAGAACTCAAGGTAAAAGGAAGCAGGAGTGCGGGACTAAGTCGCAATTCGTTTAGCTTTGAATCTGATAGCTTGAGAAACTGGAGCGAGTTTTCGGGATCAATCACAAAGCGAAGTAAAATAAATTCATGGCAATCTTGGATTCTTTTGGACACTCTATCGTAAAATGATCTAGACCTAATTAGCTCCTGTACACAGCGATTTCAACCATTTTTGACAGTGAGTCTTCTCACTAACTTACTTGCTCGATGTTTATTTCAGCATGTGGATATTGCGTCTCTGTTAATAAAACATAACACAGATGTAAACGCCACTGACCGTTGGCTCTTTACTCCGTTACACGAAGCTGCTCAGAAGGGAAGAACTCAGCTGTGTGCATTACTGGTACGTCTGATAATTTAGATATATCAAGGATTTTAGGACCCTTTCGATTGTCGATGAACCAAACCCTAGGAAGTGACATCGGCTAATCAAACGAGGAGAATCTTACAGGGAGCTACCGCCGGTAATTAAAACCCAGATGAAATGCGTCATCATCGCAGGAATTCGCGTGTGACCAAGGGTCGATCGGTTTTTCTTTTGCTCATGATTGGGTTTGTGGATAGCTAGAGTTTTGTTGACCAGTCTCTGCAGTTTGCATGGAGACAACCACAATAATCCCAGGTTACCTGCGACAACGGACTGAAAATTGTTCTATGTTCTTTATGTACAAATTAATTGAAGTAGGGTTGGGTTCCCAATCCGTGCTTAATTGCACGGAGAAATTAAGATTTTATCTTCAAATTGTTGTACTTTTCCATTTTCCTAGTTGGCTCACGGTGCAGATCCCACTATGAAAAATCAGGAAGCACAGACAGCTCTGGATCTTGCCACTGTAAGGAGCTCTAAACTAATTTATTAATTTAGTTTACAAACGCACCAGCCACAAGGCTACAGTCTCACTCAGTTCTTTTCTTTTTGTTGTTGGAACATTAGGTGCTACTGGACGGTTTAGGCATCGTGAACTTTTGAAGTTCAAGGTTGTGATTTTCAGTCCATCATACTCTCCTCAAACTCTTCTTGGGCCTCTTTTTTTGCTTTTGTTTTGTTATTGTTATTATTATTGCTAAACTTATAGCCCGGAGCTTCCTTTTTGTTGAAGACGATTTTCCTCTTGGTTTAAAAGTTACCGAAATATCGTCAAGTTTCCCATCTAATGAGTGTCAATGCCGAATGCCATGAATAACCTTTTCTAACGTATCTAACTCTTTTATGACAGGCTGAAGATGTAAAGTGTCTGTTGAGTGACGCCATGATGGTCCATATAGCTACCAGTCCCCCGAGTACCCCGGCCCCTGCCACACCCTCTAGCAGCAATGCGTCTCCTTCATCCAACACCAGCAACACCTCGCCACTGTCGCAGGCCAATGCTAGCTTACTGGCCAATAGTCCAGCGGGCTCAGGAGATGGAGCCGTCAAAAAGAGATCCATAGCTGAAGCTCAGGGATGTGGAGAGACACGGATTATGGTACCAGGTAATTGTGTCTTCTCGTTTAAAATGCTTTTATAAGTCCTTTGCTAATACAAATTCAAAAGTTGCTTTTAGTGGCCTTTTATCCAGAAGGGTATACTACATAAAAGGTCGCTAAAAGCTGACAAGAAAGCGTTCTTTATTTTAGCACATGAAAAAAAAAGTTTCGACTCCATATTTGACTGAAAGCGGAACTGATAACATTTTAGCAGGCTTTTCACTTTCCACGTTCGACGAGAGTAGAAAGTCCTTGTACCATTCTCTCCTTGATCCGGTTTTTCTGGGAACGTGATAGAAAACGAAGGGAGGGGGCATGTGAAGAGGGATACTTTTAGAGGAAGACCCTTTTTAGCGATGTTATCATCTAAAGGGCAAGGCTGGGGGGGGGGGGGGACTTCTAACCGGCATAAAATTTTGGAAGGGTGGGCTTTTATGTAACAATTGATGTGATATTCTAACGATTAGAAACCGCTGCCTCGATTGCCTTGCTGGACTTCATAATTTGGTGATGATTTGCACATGTCTTTTTTGAAGGTCATCCTGGTTTGGATCTTGATGTTGGTGACTTCCTAGATAGCTTGCAACTAAATAATCTGAAGGATATATTTGAAAAGGAACAGGTTAGGAACTTGAAAAAAATCTTTGAATACGAAACTGTGCGTTGTAAGAACTTTCTTCTTTTTGTAAGTCCTGAGTTTGAAATGCTGTAATGTCCTTTTTTGTTTTTTTGTTTTTTTTTTGTTTTTTTTTGTGGTACCCAGATTTCCTGGGATGTGCTGGTTGACATGGGCCACGAGGAGCTGAAAGAGATAGGTATCCATGCATTTGGGCACAGGCACAAAATCCTGAAGGCAGTAAAGGAGAAACTGTCTGGACTACCGGAACTTGGTGAGTTTTGTCATGCTGCTCATGATGTAAAGACACAAGACTATGTAGGAGATTGTGATGTTTTTGTGACTGAGATAAACGAGAAGTTCACCAGTGTTTCATGGCTCGTAGTGGTTTAGGTGTTAGCATAATGTTTTATTTTGTTTTAGGTGGAGGTCCCTTCACTTATTCCAACCAACAGGGAACTGTTTTTTACGACTTGTCAGTGGATGATAAAGACTACGTATCAGTAGCGGAAGAGGTATTAATGTGTTTCTTTCTAGATGAAAACAAAAAAGAATTTTATGGCTGCAACCAGCAAAGAGTTGTTCGAGTGCGCGCACTCGATTCTCGAGGTTCTCTAGCCGTTATGTTTTGGGGTCGTGTTTATTTGACTATTTCGCTCCGACGAAGGGCTAACGCTCGAAACGTCAGCTTTTGTAATCGTTACGGTGGCCAGTTTACCATTTCAACTTTGTTGATAGATCCAAATTATTTCGTTACTCCCACCGACGCAGCCCCAAACAGTTTTTTTCGAAACTATCAGCCTTTATTTATTTGACTACTATCACCTAATATTTAGCACCTCGATGTAGCTATAGATCACTAACGCTTAACCAGTTAGGTTTAGTGATGAGACCCCCTCCCACTCCCCCCCCCCCAGAAAAAAAGGATTAAGTCACCTATGAATGTAGGAGAGAGGGGAGGGGTGCTCTCACTAGTATTCCATTCCTACTCTCGCGAGTATGTCTGACTTTTTTCTGCGTACAGATGCAGAGCACTGTAGTAAAACACAAGAAAGATGGTGGACAATCCGGAGGGGTCTTTGATTCTTATCACATTTTAAGGGTAAGTTTGACCGTAGCAGGTTAGCCTGTGGGATGTTGCTTGACCTAAGACTGTGAGACTTGAAAGAGTTACCGCTTACGAGTTAGCATACCAATGAAAAACATTTTCATCAATTGTAAGGTAAATTTGTGTTTGTTGACTTCGGGATCCAAACAGTTTTCACAATAGCTATGAACATACTTGACCCCTGTGGAAATCCTGTTTATGCCCGCTGTTCTTCTTATAAATATTTTTCATACTTAAACGGTGTAACCTGTGGACAGTTTTTTTTTATTCTAGGCCGCATAAGAGGGAAGCATGGATGCATAAACATTCGCCCACATTTGCCCTGCGTCAAACAATAATTGTTTTTTTCCTCTTGCAATTACCCACACATACGTATGATGTCTTTCTTTTTCAGATTCAAAGGGTTATAAACAAGCGTCTCTGGGATAAGTATATATACAGAAGGAGAGAGGTGAGAGCCTTTTGAGTGAAAACCAAGAGCTGATAAGTAATTTTCCTTTCCAGCTACAGTGGAACCTCGATGTGACGAAGTGCCGAGGGACTGGGGAAATTGGTTTGTTATATCGAGGGTTCGTTATATCGAGGTTCTATGGCATACATTTTACTGTAACTTAAGCCTGGCTGAAACTAAAGTATCTTCGTTATACCGAGGACTTCGTTATACAGAGGTTCGTTAAATCGAGGTTCCACCGTAGTTGATTTTAGTTAGGAGAAGTTACATGATTCTTTTTATTCGCCTTTGGTGAGGTTTTCATTTCTCCATGTTCTTCACGAAATAATGAGTGCTGAAAATTTTGGATCATACTGCATCATCTTCTTTCACAGGTTGCAGAAGCTAACCACAATCACAGCAACGAGAGGATGCTTTTTCACGGTATATGCTTGAATTAGTTTCAGCGTAACGGTGTGAAGTAACAAACAGTGACCTGCGTTTAAGTTCATAACCATGCTTAGTTACGAAAAAAAAACAAAACAAAAAACACACCAATAACAGCAAACCAGGGTGCTTTAAGGTCGGCACACACGAGGGGACTAGTCCCTGCGACTAGTCCGTGCGACTAGTCCCGGCGACAAGTCTTTGAAGGGTTTACACGAGGGGACTGGTAGCAGGGACTAGTCCCTTAAGGTGTTCACACGAGGGCACTCAATTGCACAAGAACATAGGAAAATTAAGAGGCAAAAGATGTTTCTTAGTCTGGGGCGTTACACGAAAATAATGAAAATTTGGCAACTTTTCATTGTAGCACTCTTAAACATCAACGCAAATGAACTACACTTACTCAGTCGAATTATTCATGTTTTTACGTTCCGCTTTTTTATTTATTTATTTATTTATTTTTAACAGACACAGAGTCAAATAGGGTAAAAATTCCATCAAAACGGCTCCAAGACATCTGTATATGTTTACAAAACTAGAAATAGTTTTTTATTCTTCAGTTGTAGAAATTTAGAATTCAGGGAAAATTCATAGAGACTGCAATGTTTACAAATACCGGAAGTCACGCATCATACTGACCCGTGATTGGCTTATTTACCGTTTAGTCGCAGGGACTGGTCGCACAAACAGTTCACACGAGGGGACAAACATTTGTTTCATGCGACAAGTCCCTGCGACTGGTCGCACGAATTCAAACAAGTTTGAATTCGTACGACCAGTCGCAGGGACCAAATTTTGGTCCCTGCGACCACAGAAATGTGTAGTTCACACGAAGGGACTAGTCGCGTGAAACTGGTCGCTGGGACTAGTCGCAGGGACTAGTCCCTTCGTGTGTGCCGACCTTTAAGTAGCGACACGTTAACTTTCGACCTCGTCGCCTGAGACAGACTGGAAGAATAGCAGTCATCACGATCGATACAATTGATAGAATGACTCTATATTATCTATAACAGCTCTGAAACTCTGTCAATATCGTGAATAAAATGAAGGAGATCTCGCTATATGTGGGTTAAGTGTACTCTTTCTGCATTTCGTCTGTGAACGAAACTAGAAATGTCCGTGCGATACTGAGTGTCCATTCCGCCCAACCACTCTGTTTTCGATAGTCCATGAATCATTTCGAACGAATTAAGGTGAATGGTTATCTTCGAAGAATAATCTCAGGGTTTGTCTTTGAACTCAGGGTCGGCATTCATACACGCTATTCTGCAGAAAGGATTTGACGAACGTCATGCTTATATCGGAGGCATGTTTGGCGCTGGTAAGTTTTTCTTAGTTTAGCCACGTCTGGCTCCGTTTAATTAACTGTGAACTGTAAATGAAGGGAGCATTTGATTAAAATAGTCCTCCGCTTTTGAAGGGTCCAGCAAACATTGGTTCCTTGAGATATTTAACAACTATTCACTGAAGGATAGGTGGCTATTGCTTGATATTTACCTTGCCGCTTCGCGGCGCGCAAAAAACATCGTCAGCTAACCACCGATGCTGAGGTGAATAGTTGTTTTAGTTTATGTTAAAACAGTGAGATAATATAGTACAAAAGATCATTTTAACTCATTTATTCCAGCACTGTTTGCATTATGTAGGAACGCAAATCCCGCGCAAGTTGCTCGGAGGTGAAAAGCAAAGGATATAGCCAATCACAGCGTGCTTTGAACGCTCTCCACTGTTTTAGTATACACCAATGACGTTTATTCTGATTGCCTTTGGTGATTACGTTGGTTCTGGTTATGTTACACTAATTTGGAAGGCGATCTAAACCAATCAGAGGCAGTGTGGCCGAGTGGTCAGCGTGTTGGACTCGTAATCCGCCGCTCCCGGGTTCGAGTCCCGCCTTGACCACTACTTGGATTTGTTTCACGGTAGCTCCGAGTTCAAATCCTCAGTCATGCTTGTATAGCCAACTGGTTTGCCTTCGGCCAGTTGGGATTCTTAATAATGTTATGTTGAATACAAGTTATTTGTTTCAGTTGTTTGCGTGGACCACAATGAGAGTTACTGATTCTACCAGTAATTGTGTAATCCAGTAAAGTCATTATTTATCTGTTTATTATTTGTCAGAGGTCTTTCTTTTGTGACGCGCACACAATACCACAACATGTCATTTTCTGCATCTGTCATCTGATTGGCTCGTTTGAAATATTGTCATTATCAGGACTGGATCGATGAGTTCTTAAACTAAGTAAACTTACACTAGACCTTTTACTTAAGGTTGGTGATGTATCTTTTTTTTCCCTACCATTCTCTTTCTGCGTAGGTATTTACTTCGCGGAAAATTCTTCCAAAAGCAACCAGTATGTATATGGTATCGGCGGCGGATCAGGCTGTGCTCTGCACAAGGACAAATCTTGTTACTTGTGCGAAAGGTAACAACGAACAGCGTGTCTTTCTCACTGATCTTTAGAGAAGTTAACAGCGTTGAATACGTATGTGTTGTTTTGGAACAATCGATTGTTTGTATGTTCATTTTGGTTGAAATTTCGTATGAGGGAAAATTTGAGTGCTTACGTTTACGAGCTTTGTCGTTCAATACTTTACGAACGGACGCCACGTTCTCGTCCTTGGGTTATGTTTTCAGCTTGTTATTGGGACAGAAAACCGTTTATGTGATCGAAGGTCATTCTTATTAGGACCGTTTTAACTTAACAGTTACGATATTTTGAGTCGTGCACAATTTCCCTCAGCAGGAGGGTGTCCACAAAATATAGTTTGATATGTTTAATAAACACACAACATGAAAGGAATTAGCTAAGAGGGAACGAGGGTGATCAAAAGTGGAGACGACTGACAAAGAATGGAAATGGAAATCTCGACAGCCATCCCTTAACCCTTTACACCCTAACATCAGTTTGTAAGTTCTCCGTACTGTTCTCTATACGTTACCTTTGGTACTTTCAAGAAGAATTTGCTTAATAATCAAGGGTTTCTTGACCTCGCGATCATTTCCTTTATTCTCAGGACCAGACTATTTGATTCAGGGGTGATACTCTTAGGCGAAATAAGACGGTTATCACTCTTCGGGGGTTTAGGGTTGAAGCATCGTCCAGCCGTTGGCACGAGGAGATACAACGTTGACTCGTGTGATCTTTTTATATGCATCTTATTCTTCAGGCAATTGCTTCTATGTCGCGTGGCTCTTGGTAAGCCATTTTACCAATTTTCTGCTGTCAAGATGGCGCATGCGCCTCCAGGGCATCACTCAGTGATCGGTCGTCCGAGCTCAGAGGGACTCTCGTTCGCAGAATATGTTGTGTACAGAGGAGAACAGGTACAACAGCATTGCTTGCACGATCCATTTCCGTTAGTAAATCGTAATAGTTCATCTGGAAAACACCAACATATCTAACCACCGGTGGTGGAGCAGGAGGTCAGGGTGTGTATGTCCCTCTTCCTCCCCCCCCCCCTTCCCCATTTACGAAATGTTTTGGAGGAGCTGCTTTCTTCCCCTTCCTCTCCTCCACACTGCTTTGGTGCCAAGATTATCACAAGCGCAATATAAAATTGGTTTGAGAGCTCATCATCATCTTGTCACAAATATCTCCGTCCGGATCTTGCTTAGCTAAGTAATATGCTGCAGAACGTATATTTTGAACAACTCCAGCCATTGTGCCTGTGTGCATTAGCAAACTACATCTTGGTGTACGGTGAGCCTCCCCTCCCCCCCTCTTTCCTCATTTAAACACTGCGTTGTCTCTTTGATATGCAGGTTTGGGTCGTGCTACTCATATAATGTTGTTTCTTCCAAAGTCTTCAATGTGCAAGTTTAAGTTGTTTACGACGCCAGATCGTAACTTTTTGTGTGGTTAAGAGACCTTTAAAGAATCAGCAGGATTCGTAGCGGCGAAGTGGAATTAGATTTCTGAAGTATTTTGGCTAACGGTAGCACTGCGCGACTAACAAAATGTTTGTTATCGTTGTCTCTGCAGGCTTATCCCGAGTACCTGATCACTTATAGGATCGTGAAATCTTCGGATGCGGAAGGAGGCAGTTCCCCAGAATGAATTCATTCTGTGAATAATTCCCCCAATCTTACATTGAACTGGGAATATTCTAACAGCTATTGTAGGAGATGAAGACGAGAACGTTGGCTGTTCGCTTTAGAGTTGCCTTACACCCGAAGAATATGTCCAATGTGATTTAATCAAAATCATCTGTTCATCAGAAATTTCTAATTTTTTTGACATAAAGACGAGCGACAAGATATTGAAGACGTCGCTCAGTGCGTTTTTTTAAATAACATCAGTTTTTGGACAATGTATTCGCGATGTAATGGCAGGCTGTTGTGTATCGGCGTTTTGAATATCGATCCTTAGTTCTTTCAGTGAGGAACCCTTTGAAATTTTCACATCTAACCCTCCCCACCTCCCATATCTCATCACTAATTTAGGTCTCTCATGATGTTTGTTTGGAGGATTTATTATTTTATTAACTAACAATCCCTTAGACTACCGTATTATTACTTTTTTCATTATCATCACATGTCTGCGTGATATTGTATTGATATTGCTTGGAGAAATTCTGCCTTGGTCGCTCATGGGAGTCAAAGCGTCAAAGGACATGAGCGAACTGCGTGATTTTGCGCTTTGTGAGAGTCCGATCTGCAGTCGGAATTTGCAAAACGCTTTACACTAAAGGAACTTTGTGAACAATGAAAAGTTTATCAGTACATAATGAACAATTACAAGCGGCACTGAGTTCTTCCAACTGTTGTAAATATACTTACTAGTTAATATACAATTGTAGGAATAGTAACAATGACTAAGAAATATTGTAAATATTCAAAATATATTCATAAAATAGCGTATTTCTTTTGGGTGCTTTAAGTAAAAGGTTACCAGTTTGTTTTTGTTGTAGCATGCTGTATTACTTGCCAAGAAACTGCCGCGCCAGATTCGGAAAACTCCACCATTGTGACTTGGTTCAACGTGTTTTTCCTCATTTGAGGCCAGATACGACCAGATTATTCGACAAAACGAAACAACGTCCAGATTTCACTGATGAATCGAAACTGATTAATCTCGTCATTTGAGTCTTGTAGCCATTAGCATCAAGGCAACAGTAAACAATCAAATGGCGCGAAACCGGCGTAACGTCTGACCAACAACTTGTCACTGGACTAATGATGGCCTCTGCTTAGGCTGTCGAGACATCAGACATTGTATTTTAGGACTACCCCCCTCTCTTACGGGACTACACGACCGAAGTTTTCAGTTAGGGTGAAAACAGTTCACTGTATTAAACCATTAATGTAACTGCTTTGCATTTGGTTCAAAGACTCTCCGCCAAGTGACTGTTTGGCCATGTACTTCCTCTCGCTCGTTAGTCGATAAAAGATCGCAATCATGTTCGGAACTCTCAGCAGAATCGACGAGGACTTCAAGATTGCTAAGTTCTCCTTCTCTTTTTTAACCTTATATGTGTAACTTATGCGCTCTATCAACCCCTTAGTAAATTCTGCTGGCTATAAGACAAACTATCTTGTTTTTGTGACTCTAATAGCATTGCGTAGATATCACGAAGTGTCAGAAGATGGTCACAAGTAAGTTTATTATTGAGAGGAATTCCTTACCTGTTGGAAATTCTTTTTTCAGGATTTACCACAAATCCTTAACGCAATCAAAAATCAGCAGTGGGGGGAGATTAGGCAAAGAGCGCTCAAAGTTTATTTCAGAAAGATTTTTTTTCCTTTTTTTGTTAACTATCAACTATCGATATATAGAAGTATTGAGTTCATAATCTACCCTACCAGTCGCTTATTCTAGGATTTATAGCCATCGAATGGTATTGGCGATTGTTACGTCCGGTCGCGTTGGAGTGCGCCGTTCAAAAGCACTGGGTATGAATAGTTTGAAAACTCGAGAAAAACTGGATCGAGGTTAGTGAAAGGCGGCTTTTTACAAAATGGCGAACAGTGCAGATGTGTCAGAACCTTCGTATCTGATTGTAAATAAACAACTTCAAGATGTCATACGGCTGCAACACACAGCTGTGGCCCGTATAAAAGCCAAGGTTAGAGACCTCTAGTCTCCGCAGTGCACAAATATGTAGTAACCTGGTCGATAGAACTTTGTCCGTACAAAGTCCTGCAGTAATTAGAACATAATTTTTTATGTTCTTCTATGAAATTATCTCATTAGATGTCAAGGAAAGACGATCGTGTGCCACGTGAAGAATATGAGAAGCTGATCCGGGAACTTGAGGTTGTTGTTTTTGTTGTTGTTTTTTTTTTTAGATGCTACACTCATGACAACGTAATAATTTTGTCGTTTGGTGTAGTAAATGCATAGAATAAGATAATTTTGGTTTTGTTAACCGAGTTGATGTAAAATGGCCACCGTCAAGAATTTCAAAGCTGACGTTTGGAGCGTTAGCCCTTCGTCAGAGCGAAGGAATGAGAATAAGCAGAGAATGAGACCCAGAAAGTCAGTGCCCCACTTTGAGAACTGTTTTGACCAAAGATGCTGAACTACTAATAGAAGAAGAGCCATAGGGGTTTTACATCTTCCGACTTCGCAATCAAAAACATCTTGAGCTCACAAAAGTCTTACTTAAATGCGGAAGGTAGTTTGAGATTTCTTTGGTTTTGCTTTGCACTACTTCGTGAATGATCCAGTGGTCGTTGGATGTAGTACCTAAATTACTTGCGATGTGATCTTTCGCACTTTTCCATGCTCTATGCAGTTCCTTGTCTTTGCTTTGACTTCTAATGGGGTATTCTAAATGAGGCATTTTTTAGCTTTTTGTCTCTCAAGGGAATACATGGCACCTTGGGAGGAGAATCAAGTTGTCTGTCTGAAGTAATTTTAACCCTTAAACTCCCGTGAGAGACCAAGACAGGATATCTCCTTACAATATCAATATGATATCAAGCAGACAAGTAATGAGAATGAGGAAAAAAAAAAATCAGGGGATTATCAGTTGATCCAATACCAAATTCTCTAAACTGACAGCAAAAGAATTGTATCACAGACATTAAGGAGAATTACAAATGAGATCTTGGAGCTTTTCTCTGTTCACCCTTAAATTGGCTCCTTTGAGCATATTGGTTGTTGTGATTTCTGTGGCTGGGTTCAAAATACTAAGTTGAAATGCACTTTTAATGTTATTGACCCTCAAACTCACAAGATCTTACTGTAATTTCTCCCCTCTAGCTGTTAGTTATTGGCAATTAGTTATGAAAATTTGGTGTTGGACCAAGATAACTTCTAACTGACAATTTGCTTGATATAGTATGGATATTATAGGGAAAAGTTACACATGAATTGTGCATAGTAATCATGAATTCAAAAAAATTAATTTTGAAAACCAAGGACTGAAAAAATTTGTTAGCTTTATTGAGTTCCCTGGATTCTCTCCCAAAATAATTCTGAGAACAGAACCACTTAAATTTTTAATAGTAATTTGTTTTGCATTATTTCTTGTCTCGTTTCACTGTCCATTCCATTTTCTAGGAAGAAAAACTTGAGCATGTCAAGACTAGAGCAAAACTGGCCAGTGAAAGTGAAAGATTACAGTTTGCCTTAGGGGAAATAGACATTTTAAACAAGCAGCTACAGCGTGAAAAGTTGTCATTTGAAAATGCGTATGTATAAATGTCTGCAAGATGGTTTCGTGTTTTTTGTAGGTATTTATTATTATGCCTAAATTTCCTATTACACCTGTTTCCTATATGCATCATGACTCATGGAACACAGAACCCCTATATTTTAGACTAGCTAAAATAAATGAAGATTGAGACAGTGGTTGAATATTTTATCTGTTAAAAATAGCAAATTAAAGCTTAGCTCTATGATAACTTTTAGTAAATCAATCAGGAATTTTTTCTTTTTTTACAAACTTTCTTGTACAGGTTTGGCCAGGTTAAAAGCAAAGCCTTTGAGGAAAACCAGGAGAAAAAGGAGTTTCAAACAAAGTGCCAAGGTTGGATTTAATTACCATTGAAACTAAATACTCAATCCCTTTCCTTTTATATCAATAAGAATAGTGATAGAGACCAAGCCCAACCTATGACTGAAGTTATACCAGCTAGAGGAAAAATGTTTACCTGAGTAGAAATGAAACATAATCATGAAACCCTTTAACTCCCAAGATCTGATTGTTAATTCTCTCCTCTAGCTGCTACACATTTTCTTGTAAAGTAGTAGCAAGAATTTGGTGTTAGATCAAGATAACAACTTCTACCTGATAACTTTGGATATTCTGATTACCTGTATGCTGGATGATTTAAAGTATCATAGGAAGAAATTACATCTTAATCACTTGTTAGAGTTCAAGGGTTAACAGTTAAAACCATTGAATGTAACATTTTTTGTTGAAATTCTATTCTAAACTGTCACGTTCCCGATGCCGCAGACACGTGGTGTTGTGCACCGGAGTTCGCCAGTATAACCACAGTGTTGAACTTTAGACAAGTAGCAGCATCAAACTCTTTATTCACTTAAGCTGGCAGTCTTTGTACAGCACAGGCGGTAAAAACTATAGAACGGATACATGAAGGTTCGATGTAAGGAAAACCGAAAGACTACGAAACTAGAAATGATAAAAATGAGGAATATTACAAGCATAACTTACATCGGATCTTGACTCCGGGGTAGAGAACTCCTAAACTCCGTTCGGCTCCAAAATGGTTTCGCTACAGTGACTCCTCGCAACTGAACTACTTGCTAATAGAAGGCGAATTTAGATCTTACACTTTGACCTAGGGGAAATAGAAATGAACAGTGCTTTGTGTAGCTAGCTTTGAGCGGATATTCGCTAGTTACAGAATAGAAATCAAACAAAGCGCGCTAACAAATTTAATAGAAAGTCATTGAAAGTTTCTTAGTGTCTTTGTGCTAAAAACGGAAGAGTTACATAAGTAAAAAAGATTAGAGTTTGTATCCGTAAACGTGACATAAACAATTTTTGATGCTAGTGTTGTAAGTTTTACCATTTTATACTAGGTTTATTTCTGCCCATAGACAAGGTTATGTTTCTTTCTTCAATTTGTATCCTTTTGTAACTCTACATCCTAATAATTTATTGCTTTCTTGAATTACTTAGCAATGGAAGAGCTCTGTTCCAAACAGGATGATATTTTAACAACAAAAGATGCAAAAATAAAGGAACTCAAACTTCGTCTTGTCCGCCAGAAAGAGATTCATCAACAACAACTTTCTGACCTGGACATTCATCGGCAACAAGAACAATACATTAATTACAATACGCAAAAATCTCAAGACAAAGGCAAAAGAACTCGTCAGAAACGAGTATCTTTCAGATAACCTATACCCAATGCACTTTGATGAGATCACAATAACCTCATTATAAAAGTCATTATTATTAACCCCTTTTTCATTATTTTATTTATTTTTGCCTCTTACACAGGCAAAAATAAATTACAGTTGTTTGTAGGGATCTAAAAGAATAGCTATTATGATATTATAGTACACAGGGGTTTCAAAATGTTCTGAAGTAGGCAGCCGACTCTGGAAAAGTAGGCAGCTGTGATAATGCCAAGATTGTTTGTCAGGAGCAGACTGTTATGACCAGAGTAGCCAGCGACATACAATCAAGTATCCGGCAGAACTCCGGCGGTCACCAGCTTGTTTTGAAACCACTGTTACAACAATTTATAATCAAATTAGATAAAATTACAATTTAGAGTCATCTATAAATAATGTGGCAAGGAAACCCTTTGACCCCAAAGGGTATAACACGTGAATCATACATTATGGTCACAAGAATAAAGAAAATGATCACCAACCAAAGAAGCTCCTGATTTTTAAACAAATTCTCCTCTTCTTCACCTCAGGAAATGTATAAAGAACAGTAAAGAGAATATGCATGCTGATTTTAGGGTGTAAAGGGTTAATACCATTATTAATTATAATTGTATAATAGTTATTACTGCCACCAACTAATGTACCAAACTACTACATAAGTAACCTAGTTTGTGTCTATATTCCTAATTTATATTTGAAAAGGAATTGGTTGGGGAGAGGGAGGTAGAAGAGAAAGATTGTCACTGCTCTGAAATCCAATTCCCCTACAATCATATGTGGTCTGAAAGTAATTTTTGTGTCTTGTTCATTTAAGAAATGTGTCATAGAAACAAATTTTTGTACACCTTTCATGTAAAGCAAAATGTAAGCCAACAAATGTATCCAGATGACAGGTAGTTAGTTCAAAGGAAAAGGTAAGTACACATCTGAAAGTGCCTTTAGTTTTCTAGTAATCTTTTTTTATACTCTGCTTGTAAGATTGATTTTTTTAATTGTTATTATTACAGTATGCCTATTAAGTTGACTTTTTCAGAATTGTAGGTGCTTGTCAGTTTTGGAAAAACAAGAGCATAACAATAGCAATATTATTTATTAGCATATTTTATGTAGATGTAATAATAATTAATTCACATTCACCTAAAAGCCACCCTATGCCTTATGATGGATAAGTTATAGGCCAAGAATTTGTACATAAGGCTTAAAGTGAAATGAAAGAGAAAATTAATTGGCTAGTGCCGCTGAAGTGAAGGAGGGTGGGGAAATTTCCAGATGTCGTTGAGTCAGTTGACTTGCGAGAAGAGAGAGATTTTGCATGTAACGGCATATTAAGGGTCATGAGAATTTCCCTGAGGTATTTTACAGCCAATAGAATAGCTGCCACAGGAGTGCAGGGTTATTCAATTAAATAATTAGATGTGCTGTGACTTTTATGCAAACCAGATAACTTTAGTGTTTTAAAAACTCAACCCAGTCTAGTGTGATACGAAATTGTAAAGAGATGGGGTAAACTAGAATGGACTGGTAAATTTCAAGTTGCTTGTTGTATTCAAATGGTCACTAAAATGTGTAGGCTACTATTTACTTATAGGAATTTTACAACAGCTTCTGGAATGCTATTTTCAATGAAGTAAATCAATGAAAAATTTAATGAAACTTTAGTTTAATAGTTTATTGCACCAATCAATTCAAATCTTCAACATTCCTCCCACCTGCAGGCAACCCACAGGCATTTGACTGTTGTCTGTACCCAGGGGGTGTGGAATTTGAAGCTTGCCAGGGTGGGGTGGGGATTTAGCAATAAGTTTCTTTGTTTTTGTTTCCTTTGTAAATTTTTTAATCTTTTTCTTTTTCTTTGGATAGAAAAATGGTTGAGCATTCAAGACTATATGATAGATTCTGGAGCTTCTATGTAGTTTCCAAAGTATGCCACCACCAAAAGCTGTATTTAGAGCTCTTTTAAGATCAGTAAAATAGTGGTGCAAGGCTCAGCTCAGAATTAATAATCTATTTTGTCTACTTAATTACTAAAAACAAAAATAAGACATCTTGCCCTTTAATGTAAGTATCATAAAGAAAAGACTTTTCATAGTGAGGCCCAAGGGTATACCTTACCCCCCTTCCTCCTGAATAAGACACAAGGTTCATGCGGGTAGTCCCTCCCTAATGTTGGGGGGTCTTGTTTGAACGTATGCAGTGTTATTCCTGTGTGATAAGAGTTACTGTTAGAATTAACAGGTTTGCTCAAGAAAACATTACCGTACAATGATCAGACAAGGACTGAAACTCGAGCCATTTGATCCAGAGTTCAAAAGCCTAAAGGTACGATGAATACAACGACGGATAATTCTCGAGCATGAAAAAATACCTTAATTTGAAGTCTAGCGTGAGCTAAGAACTGGTTGTACATCATCGTGTTGGCCTTTCTCCAGAATAAATATCGGAACATAGATATTGCAGGACCATACACATTCAGTATTACCATTTTATCACTGTTACTAGTCGTGTTTAAAGAGGCCCATCACTTCTTTGCGTTGTTCTTTTCACAGTATTGTATTCTATGGAAGATTTACCGGAAATGCTCTCTTGACCGGATGTGGTCTTCTTTAAGACAGGAACGATCCAAACCTGGAGCGCATGAGTAACAAGACAAAACGCTGACTCAAATCTGTCTGGTTTGATGAAATAGCGATTGTGGTTGAGCAACTTCCTCTGTAGAAAAGGAGAAAAAAAAAAACAGAATGGAAAAAGCTGAGTTTTCTTTTGCATGCCCATTTCATCTGTAACCTTTCTGGAGTCGAAGAGAAAGTAACTTTCACAGAAAGTCATGAACAAGCCTGTGACTCGTGTATGTACAGCTCTGTTCTTGTTTAGTTCCAGTTCCTTGGTACTTCCACTGGATATGCGAAATATTTGTTAATTTTGCGTTTTTTAGCGTAATCGTTGACATTTTGTTTCTTGATGATGTGAAAGCGTTTCGTTTGAAAAACTTCTGTGAAACACAGTTTTATTGCTTTACGAAATAGGTGGTCATTTTACTGGCTCGCAACTAAAGCTACTGAAGTTAAAACAGCTTGTCAATATTCTTGTTTGAGCGGAGTAGTTAACTATGGAAGGTCTCAGCTTTAAACCTATGTGGTTATTTTTATCATTAATACAGTACTAAAACTTTTTTAGCGTTTTACAACAGAAAGAACTTTACTCCTCGTGTTTGCTCGTTTATTCTTGTTTAAGTGTAGCATACGTTTCCAACTTAATATTTGTTATGGTCATCTGATTAAATTTAAAACTAAATTTAAGCTTACATATGATCATATTTAGGGGCGTAAGAGGAAGAGGAGAGGTAATGGACGTTCATCTTTGGATGAAACATCTCCTTCACTGTCTCTGACTGAGAATGAAGTTTCTCCTCTTTCAAGTGGTGCCCAAGGAGAACAACAGGAAGAAACAACTTCTCAGGTAATGATAAAGGCCAGGGAATAATCTATGACAACTTTGTGTTACTATTAAAGAGGATGATAAATGTTGTAAGTATATATACTAGATTATTAAAAACTAGATCATTGGATAATGCAATTCAAGACTTTTTATTGGCTTAGCTATTATGGTATATCAGCCAATATACCATAATCTACAAATATGGCAAGTGTACATGTCAGCTTAAATTAAAAAGGGAGCTAAAAATTTAATAAAATTTAATAAAATTTAATAATTTAATTTAACTTTTTTAATAAAACAATTATTCCACTCGAGCTTGTTGGATATGAGATGATTTTAGCCAACTAGGCGCTATGCTTCTCGTTGGCTATCTATCATCTCATATCCAACACGTGCTCATGGAATAATTGTTAATTATTTACTTTGAGGAGCACAAGTTTTTTTTTCTCAAGGTTTCAGTTCCAGTTTAGTTTTGTAAATGAGCAAGTCTACTAGCCATAGAGAAATGTTGTGTTAAAACTTGGTTAAAACACTAAAAGGGGTTATTTATGTTGCTATGCAAGACACTTTGAGCAGTGACAGTGTTGGCAATAGTACTAGCAACAACATCAATACAAAAGGCTTAAAATAACTTGGGGAAAAGCTTTTTCATTTCATATGTGGTACCTCTTTTTAAAATGTAAAATTTAACTTAAGCTAACCAATGTTTCATTTAAAATCCTGGTCCCTATAGACATTATCCAATATGATCACTAACCAAAAGAGGCCATGATTGTCAAACAAATTCTGCTTGTCAGCACCTTAGGAAATGTATAGAGAAGATGGAGAACAGTATGGAGATATGCACCAGGGTGTAAAGTGTTTATTATGGGACTAAACCAAGTTTTCTCTAGTCAGTAGATAGACTTTCAAGAGAGAACATGTATGGTCTATTTAGTTATTTGTGACCAAATTTTGATTTTGGAGGTCTTGAATGGGTATATTTAATCTCTTCGAGCACACTATTGTTTGGAGAGATAAACCTTCCAGAAGCAATAGTGTAGAAGTGAGTTATTGTGGGCACTTTGGGATATGCAAATTGGCTGGACTCTTTGTAATTAGACGGCTCTGAACTCAAGATCCATCCTTCTGAGGAAGTCCAAAGTCCTGGCGCCATTGTGATTGCATCAATCATTGCAATGTTTATTCTTTACATGGCTGTTTCAACATTTACTAAATTGAAATAGACTTCCAATGTTTCAGATTAGTGATATGATCTACTTAAAGACCAAATTTAGACACTCACCAGAAATCGAACTCGGACACTGTCTGCAGAGACCCAAGTATATCTATATCACCACCATGTCACTAAGTAAAAAGGCTCAGGAAAAATAAGATACTTATATCATAAGCTGAATTTGGCTTTTGGGAAGTAATCACATTATCAGCAAAGTTTATCGAATCGTTAGCTCATATGGCTATTTCGACATTTATTAAATTGAAATGGACTTCAAATGTTTCCGGTTAGTGTTATGATCAACTTAAAGACTGGATTTGAGGGTTCTTTGAAACTTCCAAGTGTAAACATAATGAGGAGCACCGTAAAAGCATGAGCCAGGGTTCAAAATAACAGCCGGCTACCAGTGGCAGCTGGGACTTTTAGTGCACTCGCCAGCGGTTTTTCATCAAAGAACTAAAATTTGATAGAAAATATTTTGCTTATTGATATTCTAACTGAAGTAAAAGTGGCTGTCGTGTTATAGTGAACATTACATATCAGACAGTAAAGCAGCCAAGAAATGTACACAAGTATCAAGTTTTGAAATTTGAAGCCTGCTACAGGGTATTTTTGTTTACAGTATTCAGTGTTCTGCATAGTTGTTCAAGCATGAAACATGCAAGTTTGTGTACACACCGTCACATTACCAGGTTTTTGTTTCTACACATATATTCTACCTTTTTTCAAACCAGCTGCTTTGATCAAATTTTGTTTCCCTATTTTTGGAGGGAAAGGCCACTTACTCCGCACAAGAATTTTGTTTTGAGCTTATTTTTGCAGGATATTTTTTTCTGAATTCACCAGGCCCCCTCAGATTTAAAATTTGATGTTAACAGAGAAGCCAGCTGCACATACCCAGCAAAAATGACCCATGTACCCCCCCAGAGGGGTTTCCATTGCATACTCAAGGGCTATAATTTCTATACTAGCAATGGTTCTACTTCTTTTTTTTAGTGACTGACAGGTATATATCTCTGTAATACTTTATCCACAAGTTGGCCACAGGTGCCCTTTGATTTTTTACACCGCAGTCTTTCTGTCTGTAGCTAAGTACTCCCTATCCATTTGAAGGTGGTAAGCCATGATATCTGTAATTGACAGCATTGAAACTTACCTCTGAGCAGGTCTAACTTGCAATTTTTTCCTATTGGTGTTTAGACAGGTCTCAGATAAAAGGTTTTCATGGCTTAAATGAATTTTATAAATGTAGGCCACACTTCATTGGAGTAATCGAACCTTTAATACAATACAATACAATATTCTTTATTTAACGAAGGTGACGTAATTAACCCAATGAGTTATCTAACTTACGGCCTTCACAACAATAAAATTGAAGAGATGCCATAAAGGTAGCAAATAAGAAGGGCAGATATCTCCTCAACAGCAAGCAGGTATCATAGCAATCAAGGCAAAGTTGCTCTCCTCTAGACATTAGTCAGCAAAACACTGGCAAGCCAGTTTATGGTTTGAGTAATTAACCAGAAGGTGTGAGAAAGGGAAAAACCAACTGGGCTAAAGCATACACTCCTGAAAAATGTGCATGACTTTTCACATTAGAGAGGTGGAAATGTCAGTTTTTAAGTGCAGTTGTGGTACAGTTAGCCTCTCCATGCAAGCAATTGTAGACTCTTAAATTTGTTTGTTGCCAATGTTTAAAATGGGAAGTTGAAACAACATCCCATGGAAAGCATAAGAAAATATCATCTCAAGACCTCATTCATTACATGTTCAAGCAAGTAAGGCTTAGTTTGTACAAGGGCGTAGCCAGGGGGGTCCTGGGGTGCCTGTGACCCCCCCCCCCCCCTTGGTAGGCCTTCTTTTGAGCAAACAACCTACAATATTCAGGGGGTGAAAATGCCATGACAATATCTTGGCCTGCCCACTATACTCTCACTGCTCATTCCAAAACTGTAACATTAAGTAAAACATGCACGGCGTGGAGGTCGACATGACAATCTGGTGAGTAGCCTCTGTGACCCCCCCTTTGAAAAATCATGGCTACACCCCTGTTGTAGTCTCACTTTTAAGTGAAAATTCCATAGTTGTTTAAAGGCTTAAAAAGTATTTTACATTTTCTTTTGGTAGGAGGAAAGTCTTTCACATGAAAACAAGAGAACCAGAAATGACAATGAAAATGGAGAAAGTACGAGTCTTGCAGAAAACAATGCTAACAATGAACCAGTTAGTGAAGAGCCTCATTCTGAAGAAACTGCAGCAGATAGGGAACCAATCACTGTTGAATCACCCACAGATTCACTTTCACCAGATGACGTTACAATTATTGGTGATGTGCGGGTTGCAAGGCCAGAAGTTATTGACTTAGATAAACTTCCAACCATAAGAAGAGGTATAGAGTGCTGTCATTTCAAAGAAATCATATTACAGTCACAGCTCTTGTGAAAATTTATCAAAGTGTCCCACTTTTTTGTCACAATGTAGAACTGACATAACTAGTTAAGGCATCATACCTGGCTAACTGAAACTGTTGTCTGATTGATTTTTTTGAAAGGTGGCTCAGTAGTGGTTGATTTGACAAATGACTCAACTTACCATCATAATAATGTGGTAGATTTAACTAGAGACAGTTCAACAGATTCTTCTATTGATTCCAGTCCTGTTATTGTGGTAAGTAAATTACTGGTACTTGACTTAAGATTGACAAAAAAAAAAAACTTTTTCACTATTATTTATACTTTATAGAATCGTTACAAAAACATCTAAGTTAGGTAGGAATTTTACTTGTGAAAACAAAGTATTTTATTTTAAAGTGATATTAGAGGGTTATGTTTTGATTTTAGAATAAGCTGTGATTTGCTTTCGATTTATGTTATTCACTAGTGAAAACATGGCCACCGACTTTTTTAGACTACCTGCAGGTGTATGTTACAGCTGTAATTTTGATCAATCATTGATTATTGTAAAAGTGTGCAAAGTGTGTTTGATTGTCACTTGGTTCTTTACTGTGTGCCTAAAGAAAAGCCAGACATCTTCAGAGTTATTGTAAATGACAAGCAGACTTTCAAATCTCTTGATATATTATTCAAATCAATTTCCCTTCAGTGTGTAAATAGAATATACCGTGGAGATCCAGTAATGCAACTGCCATCTTGTCGTTTCTCACATTCTGGTGTGCTGGGCAGAACTTTATCTGATACAGATGACGATATACTAGAAGTAGCTGAAAGCAATGATGCAAATGAAGTAAACACAAGTGTGACAGAACCTTCGACGTCAAGTAGTGAAGATTCAGCAGGAAAAACACCTTCCAAGAAAATATGTTGTCCTATTTGTTTGGATGATGAAGAAACAGTGAGTACAAGAACTTTTGACCTGTTTGATTAGTAACTTATTTTCTTATTAATAGTAAAATGAATTTTTTTACGGAACAATATTATTGACTTCTTAGGCCCATGAGAAACTGTTTCAAGACTGAATTTTCTACTAAAACTATATGCTTTTATTTTGGTTTAGATTATTGTGGTTTCTTTCTTTTTTTTTCTGTTATGTTTAGTGATGGTCAAATTGTTTTGAATTTTTCAGATTAAAAGGAGGAAAAGAAGGTTAATGTCAACAACTTGTGGACATGTTTTTTGTGACAAATGTATTAGAAGTGCAGTTCAGATGCAGAGTAAATGCCCAACATGTAGAAAAAAACTCACTCTAAGACAGCTTCACCCAATATTTCTATAAATTATTATTATTATTAGGAATTTACTGGTATTACCTCACCCTAGATTTGTTGCTATGAGATAATTATCTTACACCTTGTCACTTACCATGTATCTCATCTTAAATGAGAGCATTTGACAAATTCCTAGCTCAACAAATCCTTAGAACATAATGCTTCAGTTGAAAATAACAATTTTGTTTGTCATAATAAGAAAAACTGTTTTAAACCGCCAACAGATATCTTGCAACACCCTAAGGTCTCCTTTACAGATGTATTATATATACAGTCTGTGAGGTGGGACCAATATTAGAAACAAAGAACATTGATTTGTTGGAGGCCGTAGCTAAGGTTTCTTTTTTATTGAAAAATTGCAATGATAAAGGTTCAGGAAGCTCTGGTAAAGAAACTCGTTGATTGTTTTGTCCAGTAACATAATTTGTAAAAAAGAAAAAAAATAGAGTAATCGTAGATATGAACAAATAATGTAATATTAACATGTGCAAGGTGTGAACAGACATAGAACTCTCCAAAACCTGTAAGGGAAACATTGTATTTAATAAGTTCTCAGGTTCTCTTGCAATTGGTACTGAAACAACCGGTTTGATGTTTGGATTAAAGTGCTTCAGGTTGTGTTTTGTTGAGGTTTCGTTTTTCTTTTTGGCTTATGCACAACTGCAGAACTTCTTACCGGCCAATTGCTTTTGAGATGGAGAGAAAGATGCAGTTGTCACCTTTATCCAATAAGCAATCCTGGTCAACTGTTTGTTTCTAGTGCGCTCAAAATACGGACATGTTTCCCCACTGATTACTTAAAAGCAAAAATTAAATAAATAGGTGTAGCCTGTCAGTGACTTCTGCATAGGTAATAATGCCGTAGAAATTTATGTGAAGAGTTCACTCCGTTTTCGCCTTGATTGCTGCAATGGCCCTCGGATCCACTGTTAAACTGCAAGCAGTCCCTCCCTTTTAGCGAACTCTGTCGCGCAGGTCAAACAAAAAAAAAAATCATACACAACGAATATATGAAATTCATATATCTGAACTGCGGTTGCAGAAACGTATTTGTGCACGATCCTCGCAGTAAAGAGCACCATTTAAGCAATAGTGAAAATCAGACCTGAAAAAATTGAGGCCTGATTATGTTTGCGCGCTGAATATGTGGTAAGGAAATCCGCTACTTGGCCCCTCCGTTTGAATCTCACGTCAATTTGGTAAATGAACCGTGTGAACTGTTGCTCTCGTGTACTCTGTTTTCTTGATTTTCGCGTATTTCCTTTCTTTTTTTTTTTTTTTTTTTTTTGTTCTTTGTTCCGTCAGGTACGCTTGTGCTGTGTTCTTTATTCCATTATTATTTTGGTGAGATTTCCTTTTGTTTTGTGATAGACCCTCGTGCGTTTTCTTTGGTGAGTGTATGAGGTTACGAGCGCACCCTTTTGTATTTTGTTTCGCTAGTGGCTTTGTGCATTCTGTCTTGTTTGATTGTTTCTTAAGTGATACGCGGGCTTTGTTTTCTAATTAATATTAGTATAATTTCAGAGCTGAACAAAGAGTTTCCAGCAATCTGATTGGTCGAGCGGTTCCTTACATGACACTATAAACCGCTCCACGCGGGTTATATAAAATGTTAAAATAAAATGTTAATCAATGTTACTAAAATGTTATGATTCTAGAATTTTCTCTGTTGTTCAGCTCTGAAATTATACTAAAACAATTATTCACTTCAGGTTCTGTGAATATTGTCGAATAATCCCCTCGACTTCGTCTCGGGGACCTTCGGCGAAAAATTGTTAATTATTACGTTTATCAGTGACATCCATACCCTCTCGCGTTTAATTGGTGCTTAAGTGAATCACACGCTCTGGTTTGTGTTTGTTACGTCAGTAACTCGCTCACACTATATTTGATTATGTTTGACTCACGCACTCTGTTTTGTCTCTATTATTGTCGCGTCAGTGACTCTTGCCTGCTGTTTATGGCTTGCCTTGTGTTTGTTACTTAAGTGACCCGTCCGCACTGTTTTGTGTTGATTGTTACATAAGTAACTCGCGCAGTCTGTTTTATGTTTGATTGCTACGTTAGTGACTCGCGCACTCTGTTTTGTGTATATTGTCGGGTCAGTGACTCGTGACCGTACCGTTTATAGTTTGCTTTCATGTACTTGTTTTCATACTGTTTTGTGTTCGGTTATTACGTCAGTGACTCGAGCACTCTGTTTCGTGTTTCATTGTAGGGTTAGCGGATTGCACACTCTGTTTGGCTTTTGATTATTATGATAATGACTCGCGCGCTCTGTTTTGTGCTTGAGTTCCTAACGCGAGTCACCAAAGTAACAACTTTAGTGACTCGTGCACTCTGTTTAGCGTTTGATTGTTACGTTGGCGACTCGCGCACTCTGTACTGTGTTTGATTGCTACCAAAGTGACTCGCACACTCCGTTTGTGACTAGCGCACTCTGTTTAGCATTTGATTGTTACTTTAACGACTTGCGCACTCTGTTTTGTGCTTGACTGTTACTGTAACGACCTCCGCACTCTGTTTTGTACTTGATTGTTACTGTAACGACTTGCGCACTCTGTTTAGTGCTTTATTGTTACTGTAACGACTTACGCACTCTGTTTTGTACTTGATTGTTACTGTAACGACTTGCGCACTCTGTTTTGTGCTTGATTGTTACTGTAACGACTTACGCACTCTGTTTTGTACTTGATTGTTACTGTAACGACTTGCGCACTCTGTTTTGTGCTTGATTGTTACTGTAACGACTTGCGCACTCTGTTTTGTACTTGATTGTTACTGTAACGACTCGCCGCGCGCTCTGTTTTGTGTTTGATTGCTACTTAAACAACTCGCGCACTCTGTTTTGTGTCTGATTGTTACATTAGTGACTCGCACACTGTGTTTGCGATTGATTGTTACGTTAGTTGTTTGCGCACTCTGGTGTTTGATTGTTACATCACTGACTCGCACGCTGTTCTGTGTTAGATTGTTACGTTTGTGACTCGCGCACTTTGTTTCGTGTTTCGTTGTATGGCTAGCGACTTACGCACTCTGCTTCGTGTTTAATTTTAAAGTTAGTGGCTCATGCTCTCTTTTTTGTGTTTGGTTAATTGACTTTCATATTCTGTTTTGTATTTCATTGTTAGGAACTCCTACACTGTTTCGTGTTCGATTGTTGGCTAGTGACTCGCGCACTCTGTGTAGTGTTTGAGATCTAAGCGAGTGGGTCGCACACTGTTAGTGTTTGATTGTACTTTTAATGACTCGCGCACTCTGTTTAGTTTTTGTTATGTTAGTGACTCGCGCACTCTGTTCTGTGTTCGATTGTTACGTTAGTGACTAACACTGTTTAACATTTGATTGTTACCTTAATGATTTGCGCACTCTGTTTTGTGTTTATTTGTTACGTTAGTTACTCGTACATTCTATTTCGTTTTTGATTGTTACGCTGGTGACTCGCGTACTCTGTTTAGCATTTGACTGTTGCCTTAATGACTTGCACACTGTATAGCGTTTGATTGTTTCCTAATGACTTGCGCACTCTGTTTTGTGTTTGATTGTTGCGTCAGTAACTTGCCAACCCTGTTTTGTGTTTCATTAAAACTGTAGTGGCTCGCACACTCTGTTTACCATTTGATTGCTAAGCTAGTGACTGGCGCACTCTGTTTCAAGTTCGAGATTTAAATGATTGGCTGGCACTCTGTTTCGTGTTTGATTGTTTGGTTAGTGACTCGCGCTCCCTTTTTATTTTGTTTGATCGGTACGTTGGTGCTCCCAATATTAATTATTATGATTATTATTACGTCACTAACTTGCGTACTTGCTTATTGATTACCAGTATGAGTTCAGTTGTCTTAAGAGTTATAGTATAGATCCAAAGCACTACGCTCAAGGGTTTCAAGTCGAAATCCATCACATTTATTCCAGCGCTGAACGGGATATTATGGGATTGGAATAAGACGCTATCGTCATACGTTGCGAAATAGAAATATCCTTACAAATCCTTCCCTAATTTAAAGAACTTGTTTCCATAAATTTTCGGTTGCATCATGTACCGCTCCTGTCAGTAATTTTCACACCTTTAAGCAGCCGGGACTACATGGGAAACTGTTGTCCTTCAGTTTTTCTATCAGTGAAAATAGGAATGTTTTAATATTTTAACCCAGTTAAAATACGCATGGAAAAATAACGCGCTTCTGATTGGCTGAAAACGGGTGCGTTTTTATGTAACACAAGTGCAAAGTTGTAACACCAACTTTCGTGTCTTGACTTTCTGTGCTGCTTTTTTCAAGTAAAATATTAAAAAGTGATGAAGTGTAAATAAGCACTTTCAATTTTTTCAAAGACTACAAACTGCATTCGCCCTACGGTTTGCAAGGGACGCTACTCAAGTAACCGCTGTTCAATGACATTGCAGTGGTGTGTACACGCCTTGGAACCTGACAAGGCCTCTCTCTTTGAAACACGAAACATAAGAATCGACAACAAACACGCGCTCCAAAGCTGGCCTACATGTTAATGGAGTCAAAACACAAGTATATCAAAGAGAGTTTATTTACAGTAACCTCTTGCAAAATACTATTTATAAAAGTTAAAGTCTCATTTGAGGTCGACGTGACCTTTGCAAAAATAAATACAATACAGGCAGCCAAAACAAACAAACAAACAAATTACATGCTTTAGCTTTACATAATGTACAAAAATAGCCTTTTGAATTAGAAAAATACTACAAAGCCGTGTTCACCTAAAAATATTTCACACCTCTGCAATATGACAATATATATTAAGTGAACTCAAAGGATCACGATGATGAACAGAAGAAAATTGGTCCCAACTTTGCTAGAATGTATATAATATAAACTGACCCAAAACATAACGTTTGGTGGTTCTAAGGGGCGGCAATCATGAAAATGAAGCACATTTGTAAGATTACAAGTGGTTATCAACTGGACCATTCCTTAGGATAGAGTTGCTCGCATATGTTGTAGTTTAATTTCGCTTTTGGTTCAAATTTTAGTTCCCTTTGAATACCATATGATAGTGTGCGATGACAAAATTGAAGGATAGGAAAATGAACTTTGAACCAAGGGCATATTGAATCATAACATATCGATAAAAATTCAGTAATTAATCAGGTTTTAATGTAAAAAAAATCAATAAAATTATCAATAAATTATCAAGTTTATAAGCAAATATATCTTGCTATCCAAATCATTTTCGAATTAATTAAAAATTTAAACCTTTACATCACACTGCAACAAACGGTAACCTTGTATTCACAAAATTTACAATGAAAGTGGGAGAATGTCATCAAAAATTGACCATGTAAAACTCGTAACACAAGCCCTTGATAGGGAAAGGGTTTCATGACAAATGACTCCAAGGTCCAACAATGAAGTTCTACTGGGTGACCTATAATTTACGTCTTTTTCAAACTACCGTGGTGATGTAATTTCTGGAAGATGTGTGATGAGTTTAGAATGCCGAAATAAATATATTTACAACGCCAGCAAAAATGACTGCTTACTAAACATAACACGGTTCAAGCCTACTACAAGACAAGACTATTCAAACAGGAAGTCTTCAGAGCTGCTAGTGATTGTGAGTACTACCTGAGTTAACAGGTGAATCAGACCAGCTGATTTATTCTAAAAAGAGTATTTAAGATGTGTACTTTCACACTATGTTGACAGCACTTAAATTTGCATTTCAGTGGAAAGACAACCTTGTTAACTATATATTTATATCTGTGAAAACTTAGCATCTACACTTGAAAAGCCCCCCACATGCTCCTCGCAAAATAACCACCCTTTAAATGAGTGTCTTGGATGTGTATTAACAAAAGCATGAATAATTCACTATCGTGGTTCTGTGAAACTTCTGAATCCTAACATCTTAAGAAAGAAATTTTAAAAGAGTGGCTACTTTTGAGGACTTCCAAGTACAGGAGTGATTTGTGTAAATTATGGTCAATATTCTTCTAGTAAATTAAGAATGTTTTCTCCTATCCACTACATGGGCTTCTGTTACAGTTTTTCTCAAGTACTCATTACCAAAAATGGTCACTCAGGTAAAAGAGTATAATGGGTAATTGGTTCCTTCTGGTGTCCTTGAGTTTGATGTACCAGGATAAGTAGATCCCAGCAAACAATGTGGGTGAATGTGTAGTTGATCCTCTCCCCCAGATATCAAGGCAGGACCCATGGGTGCCACACCCAAGTGGTAGGGAGGAGTAAACATAGGAGGTGTGGGAATAAAGATCCTGGATGCTGTACACAAGTGATTTGAAAGTGTATCTGGTGGTCCTTGCAAATGTGCAGAAGGAGAGGATATGTAAAGATCAGGGTGATCTGCCATCATGGAGGAAGGACTCCATCTTCCTGGGTAAAATGTCATACCAGAAAATGGTAGCTCTTCTTCATAGTGCTCCTTCTTTGGCTTTGGTGGAGGGGGTCTAATTTCATCTTTCCTGCTTGCTGATGATGAGCAAGAGCAGTCTGGAGGACAGAGGTCCTCAGAAACATAACTATACCTATACTGTTCTGGAGTGTAGTGATGTCTGGTGTTTGATTTAGGATGTTGCTGTTGCCCACTGGACTGTCTTCGTAACCATTCTGCAAAATGCTCGTCAACACTCTCTGATGAGGGGGAGTGTGTGTAACGGCCTTCCAAGTTTTCCAACCGTGCCTGTTTATGCCTCTTTTTATCCAGTTTGGGGTGGGATCCTTCTTGCTTTAAAGGTGGATGGCCTTCATCCAAAGCTTTTTTCGTTGTTAACCCTGGAGAGCTCTCATGAACACGAGGTGGAGCCTTGTTGTTATTGAATGGTTGACCACTGTATGGCTGCACACCATAAGCTTTGGATCCTTCTACCTTGGGTTTTTGTTCTTTAGTGGAGTGGTGCTTTGAACTGTCATTTTGTTCTTGTTTACTCTGTGATTGCTGAAAATGTCTCTGCCTAGCATTTTCACCACCGCCAATTATTGGTCTCTGCACCTTGGACATTTCTTGTATTTCTCTCTGAGTCTGTGCCACAGTCTGACTCCTAGACTTTACCCCTGGAGGACTGTCCTCTGATGTTAAATCAATAACCTCTCTTCCTTTGTTAGTAGTATTTAACTGCTGTGGAGGTGGTACCTCTTGGGTATCATCATTCACAACTTTAGAGACCCTCTGTGATGGAATAGCCTGATTCAGATTGGTATCAACAGCAGCTGTGGTTTTAGCATAGACAAGGTTGGTTCTTGCACTTGTTTCCTCATGGCTACCAATTCCTTCTCTACGATGCTGTTTCCTGTCTTGAGTGACAGTGACCTCTTGTGAAAATTGTTTTGCTGCCAGAATCCTCTCTCTTCGGTCAGATGATGAAGTGGTCGGTGGCTCTGTGCTTGCATTTGACTTGTTCCTCCAAGGTTTGGACTCTTCTGTGATGGATTTTACAGAAACTGGCGGAATTCCTTGCATATAGGAGGCTGAAGTGACAGCTGACATTGTCATAACAGGTTGCATTTCTTGAGAATGGGCTACGTGCATCATATTCCTCTTCACATCAGCTGTGGAGGTCACTCTTAAAGGTGCTCCTTGCTGTGATGACACTGGTGCAATGTTATCATTTGTGTTTCTATCCCTTCCAATGACCTGATTCTGCTTCTTCCCTACTATAGCCTGGTCTGTATGAAAACTAGGTTGCATAATTGCTTTGTTATTAGAAACTGTTAAACCTGGTTTTTTCTTGGTTTTGTCCAGAAGCTCTTTCTGTTCACAACTGTCACCAATAGGGGAATTTTTCTCATCCATCTGTCTCTTGAGATCGTTTCTAATATGCCTCTCATATGGCAAGAGTAACCTGAAACAAAAGGCAAAACATTGAAGGAGATATCACATAATTTCTTCAAAATTTTGGACAAGAAAAGAGAAAGAGAAAGCTTTGCAAATGTACTTGGATGACATTCAATTGTAGTGGTAATTAGAACATACAAGTGAATAAAGGCTGATAGTTTCGAAAGAAACTGTTTGGGGCTGCGTCGGTGGGGGTAACAAAATAATTTGGATATATCAACAAAGTTGAAATGGTAAATTGGCCACCGTAACGATTACAAAAGCTGACGTTTCAAGTGTTAGCCCTTCGTCGGAGCGAATAGAGGAATTGTGGGTTGTGTGTGCTTTTAAAGGTGGAAAATGGAGCTACGTTATTGGTGGGAACATGGCAACGAGAAAAACAAGAATAAATTAGTGGAATGAAAAGCATTCGTTGATCCCTGTGGGATTTAGACTGCCGGTTTGAAAGATGAGCTTTTGTTCAAGATTTTTAAGGCTTTCCGTGCTACTTAAGTGTAAGGAAAGACCGCAGATTGCCATATGTTGCTTAGAATGATTAGGTAAATTAAAATGCCTAGCAACTGGTTTCAATGTGTCCTTGTCATTCCTTTCCACGTCTCGAAGGTGTTCTCGGAATCGGTCACCTAGTCTTCTGCCTGTTTCGCCAATGTATATCTTTTTGCAAGAAGTGCAAGTTATGCAATAGATTACATTGGTGGACAAAAAACATAGGCAATTTTTTGGTCAGAAGTTCTTTTCAGACTAATGACCAACCAGGCACTTTTAAATGCGCTCGTGCACGATGCAAAACGTGTCCTTTCATTCACAACACTGAGAAAATATCAGGACCTAAACAATCCATTAAGATCACCGATCACTTCACATGCACCTCCGCCAATGTAATCTAATGACAAGGACACATCGAAACCAGTTGCTAGGCATTTTAATTTACCTAATCATTCTAAGCAACATATGGCAATCTGCGGTCTTTCCTTACACTTAGGTAGCACGGAAAGCCGTAAAAATCTTGAACAAAAGCTCATCTTTCAAACCAGCAGTCTAAATCCCACAGGGATCAACGAACGCTTTTCATTCCACTAATTTATTCTTGTTTTTCTCGTTGCCATGTTCCCACCAATAACGTAGCTCCATTTTCCACCTTTAAAAGCACGCACAACCCACAATTCCTCTATTCGCTCCAATGAAGGGTTAACGCTCAAAACGTCAGCTTTTGTAATCATTACGGTGGCCAATTCACCATTTCAACTTTGTTGATATATCCAAATTAGAACATACAAGGACAACTAGCCAAATGATTTTGTTAAAGGTATCATGTAAAAAAAGGGACAGCTTATGCTAGCATACCCACCTGATACACGAAAAATTGACACATGGCAAAGATATAATAACTAAGAATTTTGTAAAAGGTACAATCATGTTTGCAGACTTACCTTTCATAATGTCTCTTGGTGTAGGTGGCAGCACTTGTTATAGTTGTACTTGCACCAAGTGAGTCATAAACACGTCGCCACAGACGCTTCCCCGTCACCTACAGGAAGAACAGTCATGGAGGTTTCTTTCAAAGCAAATGTACAACCATAATTAGATTCATATGCAAATAAAAGTAGTTTCTCAGACTAATTTACAATATCAAACGTCAAAATAAGTTACTTTTTCAATGGGAGAAGGAATCTATATGCTTTTTTCTTCCCATCCTGACTGAAAAATAATGCCTAAGACACCTGCACAATAACCTGGTAACAGGATCTGTGTTTAATACATATACCTTGCACATTCTGCGAGAATTTTACCTACTTTACTGTAAACATTTTTCACAAATTTCTAAATCAACTAATGTTGAAGTAGAAAGTTGCCAAAACACTTTTAAATTCTTTTCAAAGTGATTACCTAACCTTTGCTTTCATTAAGGGAATTGTGACACTTACAGTACTTTGTGTACAGCAACGAACCACTGAGTTCAAAGACAAGACCATTGAAATAATTTGATACTCACTGCATCGTAGCCTCCAAATTTCTGAACTGTATTGTACATTGTCCACAGATTAACTGCAATAATAAGACAACCATAAACTGGTAACTAAAATAACTGAAAAACTGAAAAAATAAGACAATTTTTCTCACTAATCATTTTACAATTTCCACTTTCATACAAACTTTTTTTGCAAAATTCATTTCCAAACCTCAGAATTCCACATCAGGAAAAGCTGACGTGCAAGGTACCCATGGGCGTACAGAAACTTAAAATTTGTATTGCAAATAATAATTACATGTATGTATGCACAGTGTACCCATGTGTGCACAGTGTACCCATGTGTGCACAGTGTACCCATGTATGCACAGTGTCCCTATGTATGCACAGTGTACCTATGTATGCATGTATGCCTGTATGTATGTAATGTAAGTACATGTAAATTTGATGTTAGCTCCAACCCATATATGACCTACACCATCAGTCAGCATGTGAAAGGTAACAACAAGTGTTGCCTAAAGTGTGTGTACTTCATTACAGGGGTTTCATTAGTATTTTCAGAAGGAGGCCAACTGATTTTTAGAGGCAGGCAAAATTTTTTGAACTGAACTTCTTTATAAGTTAAACTTTCCTCCAGATTGTCAAACCAGGTGGACAAAACTGGTCTCACAACTGGTCAATTTTTCCAGAGCCTGGCCATTAATGAAACCCTTGCATTAACACTAAGTATTACAACCTCAAGAGTCATACCTTTCTTAAAGCCCAAAGCAGGCAGTTTGCCAAGTGGCTGGTTATTCTTCCTCATGAAGTCACGTAGGGTTTGCATGAAGAACTTCTCATCATCATCATCATACACCTGTTTAATTACAACAGAAGCATGCATTTTTAGCATGAAATTCATAGGATTTGTCTTCACTGTCATTAATATCATCATTATGATGATTGTCATCATTATCCCGCCCTAACCTATCAATATCCCTATCATAGCACATATTCATTTCAAAGTTTTATTCTCTTCAAAAGCAACAGTTACTCTTTTCGTCTGTGACACACCATAAATTGACTACAATCTCGAAGAGATTTAGCTACAACACCAGTACTTGCAGTACCTCATCCTTGAAATTTCCAGGTTCCCTAAGTCTTTTCTTCTTCTTTTTGCGCATAACAGATTCCTCCATCTCATTCTCTTTCTTTTCATCTGAAACAGAAGGCGTTCTGAAAATCTTTTCTCCATTTTCCTTACTGAATCTTGACTTTGTAACATCAACAATGTTCACTGAAGATGAAATGGGTCCTGGAATTGGTGTGGCATTTTGCAAAGATTTTGCTGGAACTGACTGCACACTGCTTATGGGCTGTGGCAAACATGCCACAGGTTGACTACGCATTACAGTACAAGTGGATGCTGCTGGCTGTGTACTGATGGTGCCTTGTGTTGTAGTTACTGGTCGGGTGCTCAAGACAGTAGCTGAATGTACATCAGCCTGGACAGCTGGGTGTGTCCTCAGGTTGTCACCTTTATGGGTGTATGTGACAGCTGTCCCATTTGAAGTTTTCTTCATTTCTGTAAAGGAATTTGGTAATCTGCTTGTTCTACTCTCAGATGTAGAGCTCGGACTTGAGGCAGGTATAACTGCAACATTTGTCCTTACTCTATTGGTCAAGTGTGGTTTCATTAGTGAAACAGTCTTTTTAATGTTCAGACTGTTTTCAACATCCCTTAGCTTTGTGCTCGAAGAGAAAACTTGCTTTTGAATAGGTGTGGTCCTTGAACACTCTGAAATATTTGCACTGATTTCCTTTGGGCTTGACTGCAGAGGTTGTGAGAGACACACCATATCTGCCTTTATCTTGCTTGAAGGAAGAAGAGGTGGTGGAATCTTTGTATGTTCTACTTTTGCCAATGGCATATCTTGAGCAGCAATTTTGAGAATCTCAGCTGTTTTTGCCTTCTCTGTGTCACTGACTTGTATTCCTGGCTTTATTAACGGTGGTGGTCCATTAGTCTTAGTTTTCCTTCCCACTGCAGGAGGTGCTCTTCTTTTGTCTTGTACACCCTCTGACATATCAGAACTTGTACTTTCTTCTCCCTCTGATACTTTGCATCTTTTAGCTGCTGGTGAATTTTCAAGGTGATTTTGAATGTCTGCCACAAATCGTTTCTTCTTGAGCACATTGTTTTCTGCAGCAAGCTTCTTTTTCTTTCTTGGCCTACCTTTCAGAACTGGTGCTGGTAAACAGAAAGAAAAACAAGATATAAATGAATAATGTTCAAAAATACTCACATATGCACTGAACTAGTTGGAACATAAAATTTAATTAGTTACATAGCTTTAATATACTTAATCTTATACTCTACTCTAACCCTAAGCTTTAGGAAAATAACTAACAAGAGTGAACTTTTGCTGCAACAAGAGCTTCAGAGAAAAGTACAGTCGAACCTCAATTATCCAGACTTGTTGGGACTTGGGTAGATAGTCCAGATAATCGAGAGTCCAGATAATCGAAAATATGTATAACAATGAGACAAAGAAAGAAATAAAGATAACATTTTTAATTCTAAAAGTCTGCTCCAAAGACTACAAATACATGTACATCATTTTTGTCTCCGAGTGCTTGATCTTTTGAAAGCGTAATAGGTAATGCACTGTTTTCAACACACTTTTCCTGACTTAAATCATAATCTCTGAATTTTTACCTCCTAAAGTTTTGAAGATCAAAGCTCATTAATATTCATGGCAAAAAAAACGGGACCAGAGAAAAAGTCAGGATTATTGAAAAGTCCTGTGCAAAGGATTAAGCAAAAGAGATTGGAGCATTTTACAGATCCTGCTACGATTTCTCTGATTAAATTTTGATGACCTGAGCTTTGCTGTTGTTCAGACATGGTGCTGTTATGTATCAGTTCACAATAATTGCCTGCTTCTACAATTCGTAATGAAAACCCTGAATGTGCAACGTTATTCATACCTTTGTTATCACCAGACAATTCAAACTTGTCCAAGCTGGGATGATGAAAACTATCTCTACAGAAAAGCACCCTTATACTTTTGTGTTCTGCAATAATTCCACCCAATGCCATCAACTGGGCTCTTGTCAAAAACATGCCCGATATGAGCCTCTCTTTAAGAGCTCTGTAGCGACAATAAGCTGGAAATGTCAGTATGTGGAGGGTGCGAGGATGATCTCTTTCCACCCATGCCTCCTTGGCAATTTTTAAAGTTTCTTTCTCTTTACCAGCATAGTCACTGTTCAGATAGTATTTGTCGTTGACGCGTACAAAATCACTTTCACATACAGGTAACATGCCACAGTTCCATTGTAGTCCTGAGTTCTGCCATACAGCCATGTCATGACATTTAATAACAACCTTCTGGTCAGCATATAGTAACTCATCCTAATTAATACAAACAATTACATACAGTCAGTTAAGATGCACTGGAAAAAAATGTATAAATTGATTTTATCAATAAAAATTTCATTGCTTTGTGTGTATGTTTTACACATGATGAATTTAAAATTCTGGTCTGGTATCATTTCATCCATCAAACCAAACCATAAATGCAGCTAAAAGCTTGACTTTTGAGATAACTTTAGGCAAAGAATGCTTTGAATTTAAATATACATTTGTGCAACTAACAATGTGATACATCTTTAGTTAAGGCAGCAACGAAGGTGAGTATTGCCAAAAATGATACAGGTAAGGTTGTCACAAGCCAGGTTACATGGTATTCCACTTAAAACTGCTCCCACTTTTCTATCTACACTTACTATATCAAAATATGTCCACAAATTTTACAAGGTCATCTTACAAATACTATATCTGTCTAGACAGAATGCCTTTCATGCCTAGTGCTCTGAAATTAGATCTTAATTTTATGCTGCATAAACACACAGTCTTAAAAGGAACAGAAAAAAAATTGAAACTTATCATCACCAACTAGATACAAGATCAAAACAAAATGGGAAATACAAGGACAATAATAAAACATGAAAATGATGATATATCCCTTGGCAATTAAGATTATCATATTATTCTGGAGTTATGCCAAGGCTTGCCAAGAAAGGTCTAGATGTGTCTTTTGTTGGTGAAAATTTAACCAAAAAGTTATATTTCAACAGAAAAGCTCATGCATGCAGCATTCTTTTGGAGAAATAAGTACAGTTGGTGGTCAATTAATTAAGATGATGCATAATTCAGGTCTTGAAAAGTTCAGGCATAGAACACTGAATGTCAAACTCTACTGGCCCGTCTGGTCTCATGTCTGATTTCAAAAAACCCAAACATTCCTTGAATGTGCAACTTGAAATTTGAAACATACAGTAAATGAATTGCCAAATATAGCACATATTATTGGACCCCATAGTTACTAATATGTAAAAAACAATAATAACAAGCAATTTCAGTGATTTTTGCCTGTGAAAAGTTTGTTGATTGCATACACTAATATTGCTTACATTCTTGATTTCTAGTATGAAAAATTTGAAAGAGTTTTAATGTGGTGTGCACCTTTTTTGCATTTCAAGGAACAAATTTTTTCCAATAAAGATGACTGAAATACAGTATCTGCTAGGAAACAATTTATGAAAATTTCCGTTGAAGGAGCCGCACACCAACAAGGAGAAAAACTTAATATTGTTAAATTTTCTACTGACTTGAGTTATCCACAGGGGAGCTTAAAGCAGTGGATGATTTGTACATTCACTGATACTTCAAGTGAGTCAGGAGACAATTTAATGATTGATTTGCTTACTGCATGTTTTAAAGACATGAATTTAGGAGTGTGAAAATGTTTTTTGCTTAGCTGGGTTATATTTCTGTGGATCTAGGAAAATTTTACAAAATCCAAAAAGTTAAAACCTTTAAAAATAACATGTGACTCAGTATCCTGAAGTGATACAGAACCTGATGCAAAGATCTATTTGTACAATTTCGAAAAGTTGAATATCTCAAATATTCCAAATTTCATTGTTAACTTGGCAAGATGATCAAAGTGTTCCAAGATCTCATTAACAACTACATCAACAACAACTTCCAAATCATTTATCTCAATTTTGTACTTATTATTCCCTTGAAAACAAAAAAGTTAGGGAAAAGTAGTGTGACTCCCATGTTCTTTTTTCCTGAGCATTGATTCAAATGCTACAAGACTGCAAACATTCTCTTGTAACCATAAACAATAAAATAAAAAAGCATCTTACACCCAAGACTGTGCTTAGTGTCAAGGTAAAGGGCAAATTGTTCTCTCCTTTCTTGTAAGACTCGTATGTAAAAACACTTCAATTGATTTTAGTTCTTTTCATATGAAAAATCTAAGAGTTTATCCAACCCCACTCTACACATGTGCATTAACAATAGAGATCTTGATTAGGAACAATGTTCTGTCATTGAGTTTGCCCATTTCACATGCTGCTAGATAAAAATAAATGTGATCTAAGAGTTACCTGCTTCATAATAAAAAAATTCATTGCAGAAAACACGGGAAAAGAGAGATTAACCTTGGCAAGATGAAAATTTTAATTCAATAAACATAAAAAAAAAAAAAAAAAACAGAATAATAATCGATTCAAGCAATTTTGATATAAACATGTGCTTTATGTCAAACTTGGCCTTGAAAATGCTGTACTGAAGTGCATAAAAGTGGTCTCTTGCAATACATTGCTGGGTACTTGAAATAATCAGCCAACATTTAGTTGTAAATGTTCTTTTACAGAACAACGTTTTAAGACCAAAATAAATTAAACAGCAAAATAATGTAGCACTGTCACTGAAATTAAAAGAATTTTTGTTTTATTGTATCAAAATAACAGCCAAACAAAAACAAAACAGATAACAAATTATGTCATTTTCCAAGTGGTGTTCTCTTAATCTGAAGGTTGAAATTTGGTACATTTATTGAACAAGTTCTAGAATAAAAACAATCAAATTGAAACAGCTCTATAATTGGGTTTGGCAAGAAGTAGTAGAAGCACTCTTGATTATGTTTCATAATCCATTCAGTTCTCACAAGAGATTTGATTATTATCATTTCTTCAATAATAGAAGAAATTTAATAACATTGAAACACTTGATTTTATACATGAAGAGTTTATTGTGACACAGAAACTTGTTTAATCACTAAATTTGGAACCTCAAACTTCCATCAACCAAAGCGAGAGAAATTTATTTGCATAGTACAAATAACATACAACAGAGCTCGAAAGAGTGTTGAACCTTTTCCAAAGAAAACAATTAAAAAAAAAATCAAACTTGACGATTTAGTTATTTAATTGGCATTAGTAACATGAAATATAAGAAAAGATTCATTCTATCACTACTGTACAAGAATCACATTACTGAATTTCACCGATAGATTCGAGATATTTCAACAATGAAACTGACAAGCCAAATCACGGAGCGATTAATTATCAAAACAGAATACTCTGTGAAGCACATTACTGGAACAAAATTTCGCTATCAATCGAAATATCCTGCTTAAAATATGCGCTTGGATGCCTTAAGTGGATGCAAAATAAAAACAATACTAAAAACTGACTTGATCTTCCATTTAATCCTACATAAAAAGATAATGTAATACAACACGTATTAAGTAACCAGTGAAATTTACAACAGAATGCGAGCCTTACTTTAAACAGAACTTAAAATCTGTTCGTACGTATTTTCATCACTACATCTATCATTTAACAATTTCAGCGTCAAAGCGAGCACCATCAGACAATATTTTATGAGAAACAATCCTTGGATCCTAATTCCAATTAATATCAAGACCATGTGGTAATTTGTTTACACGCATCGATTTCTGTTCAAAATGGCTCTTGAAATAGTACAAATCCGCCGAATCACGTCCAAAAACAAAGCGTATATTTTTCGTAAAAAAATGGATCTCAAACGAATTTACGGGTAGGGGAGAAAAAAAAATCACTTACTTCGATTTCTAAAGCTGGAAGCAGGTTATTATTTTTATTCAAATATTTCCTATTGTTTGGACTTAATACACATCTGTCGAAGGCACAGAGGTGTAATTTTTCATCACATACAATGTCAATTTCTGCTTCAAATTGCGCCGAAAAACAGGTATTGTTATGAATGCGTTTTATTCGTAAAATCGATATAGTGAAAACAAAATTATTGCCCAAAATAAAAATTACTTCGCAAACTGAAATACAATCTCTCGACCGGAAACATCGCGAGTGAATTTTACTTGCGGTGCTAAAAATGCAAATCAATTTCTTTTGTTATCACCAAACACCGCTAGCTGTTTTTATAGGTTAAATAATCGAACTCAAATAAACTCTTCATTTCTCAATCGAATGATCGCAAATTTGAAATTAAATTTGCACCCTAAACGAGTTAAAAATTGGAAATGATTGTAAACACTGCACGGAACGCGCTATGAATAAAACGTTGTTTACTGATATGACCTCATGAATATAAATTGCGTGGTGTTGTAAAAACCTCATTACATGGAACCGAGCTGTTGCTGATAAAATACTACGATGAGTCCCGAACTCACCGATAAACTGCCAGTTTGAATCTCTTGACTATTGAGTTTCTAAACAGTTTATCGAGGCAATTAAGAGGCTATAAATTCAGTTCAGACGTTATTAAAATTAAGAAATGAAATTTAATGAAGTTCAGCACATGGGAATTCTTTCACTTCCTCGCGGCGCGCTATAGAAACAAAAGACCAAAAATCACAGTTTCTCGGTCAGTTTGCCAAGAAGTGTTACACTTACGAGTGGAAGAACTTAGGATCACTACTAAAAAAACAAAATATTTTAGGCACATTATTTTTTCTTAGTTCTAATAAATATTCATCTAAATATAGGACATACAAGTGGTAGACAGATACAAAAGCATGTTCCACTGGGCTTAAATATTCCGTTTTAATACGCCATAATTTCTAAATTCTTTCTCCTGGGCTCATGTTTTAAGTTTTAATGTGAGGGAAGATGAAAGATAATTAGATTTTTTCCGAATTCTATGGTAAAAAAAAAGATAATTTGAAATCGAAGATCTAGCGCAAAATTTCTAACAACGTCTTCACAAAATCAATGAAGCATTATAACTTCAACAAACATTTTTAGTGTTTTCAGATTTGTTAACCTTGGCCATTTTACGGACTTCAAAACAGCAAATCAAAGCAATAAAATGAAATAAAATCCCTGGTAAGTAAATTTATAAATAACTGACCTGTCCGTGGTTTGCAAGGCGTCCTGCGGGAGTATCTTCGGGTCTAAAATAAAGCCTCGCGGAAGCAAGCTGGCTGTCAGTACTCGCGTCGTACCAAACTAATTGTAGTTCAGCTATGCATATCGGTTGGTCTGTGGAATTCCTCACAAAATAAAACTCTCCGAGACAGAAATTTTTCGCCACACCATCGACAATTAATCTGAAACCTCTGTAGAAGGTATAAGTGCTGTGCCGTCCACAACTGGCCCCGATCCACTGAAAATAAAAATCAATAATTTAAAGTCAGTTAGGCAGTAATTCTGTCATGGTATGCTACAAAATGAATTGTATTGAACACGTCCAAATTGCCTGTTGACGCGTCGGTTTAAGCAAAAAAATATTCGTCAAACCTTTGAAAAATAAAACACTACATCGATGTAAAATTTTAGCAGCGATTAGGGAAAACAAATCAAAAATACCTGTACTTCAGTTACGGGCATCGTAGATGAAGTTGAATTGACATCGCCACACATAACAAATAAGGTTTAAAGTTTGGCAGGACACGTGACTACGCAAACGTCATAGATCGAACTGACAGTTACACGCTTGACACATGCGGTTCACGAAGTATTAACTTTACAAATGAATAGTTAAGAAGTATTTGTAATAAAATAGGAAAACTAAGGGCAAAGGAAAACGTGCCATCAATAACTAACTCTTCAAAAAACCGGAACTGGCAAATCAACGGCGTTGTTCTTTGGTGGAAAATATTTCCTTGTTTCATGTTGTTACCAAAGCCATTGATCATTTCCTGTTACCTTATGTATTTAATGACATTTTTTTAGAGGAAACAGTTTTTTCGATTGTGATTCACGATGCAACTTCCTCCCCACCCACTGGAAAGATTTTGATACGTTTAAAGGCAAATACATGTATCAATTTACTAATTGTTGCTATAAAAGCTATAAATTTCAATTGATGTAAAAAAATAAATAAATAAAAAAAGTGAAATTCATGAAACTTTTCCCTCAGACATTTCAGATGTGTATAACATTAAGTTTCAATACTCAAAATTCATCAAAGTCCCTTATCTAATTCTGAAAGAAAAATCACAGGAAAACAAAATTCCATTACAAAACAAATTCAATTACATAATAATATTATTATAATTGTATTTCTCATGATTTAATTAGCTTAAGAAATTCACATAAGAAAAAAAATACAAAACATTGTATTTGGATTTTCAAAATTTTTTTTTTTTAATTAGCTTTAGAAATTCACAGAAGAAAAAAAAATACAAAACATTGTGTTTGGATTTTCCAAATTTTTTTTTTTAAGGAGCATGTTAGTTATTGTTTTGATGATCGTATCAACAACTGCGCCACAAAAATTATGTCTGACCTCTGCAGTTTTCTCTGTTTATCATAAAAAAATAATTATCTCTTATTCTAATGTAACTGTTAATTATGATGGCATTTATTGTACATATGACTGTAATTTTCAGCTTTTTTTTTCATTTCTGCTAATAATTATAAAAATGATAATGATGAAATTAAAATATTACAGCCTTATATCCAACTGATTTCCTAGTCATACAGTTAAAAATACTGAACCTTCAGGTCCTCATTAAGTATCAACCTTTCACAAACCAACTAAAGCTTATTTGGGGCGAGACCGGATAAAGCTATTCACAGTTAGGAGATGGGGCTTGTCTTTTCACCTTTTAATAACAACTTTGATAATAAACATTTCACACTTGGTGACTGACCATGTCTATTAGTAAAGTTAACACTTTGACCCCTAACAGTGACTAGATTCTAATTTCTTATTACAATATCACACCTGAATCCAACATTAATGATCACTAACTAAAGACTAAAGCTCTTCATTGCTAGACCAATTCTCCTTGTGAGCACCTGACAAAATGTCTAGAAAACAGTATAGAGAATTTGCATGCTGATGTTATGGTGTAAGGGGTTAGGGGGAAGCTGAAATTATAATATTACCAATAGAAGGCTCTCAAACACCCGACTGACTTCTTAATGACTGTAAGCATAATTTGTCATCACACAAAGGATGGAGATAGCAACTGAAAAAAACACAATCTTTCCTCACGTATGTTTTATAGATTGAATACTGGGATTAGCATATCAAATTAATGACAGAATTAAATTTTGAAATAGTTATTATAATCTGCTGTTTCCATAACCATACCACTGCATTTTCTACTGAACCAATGTAAAAAAATAATTTCAAGTCTTATAATATTGGAAACAATATCACAACACTCAGATAGTGCGTTAGAAGAAGTAGGAAATTCCATCTAACCCACTTGAAAATGTACACACATTTGTTATATTTGACCTTATAAATACACCACCAGTATATCACGCATGCGGTTAAGAGCTTGCATATCATATCTGTGAGAGAAATCAAGCTAGGGGTCTTTCTTTAGCTGTAGGTACACTAAAGTAGACTGGATAAAGGGGGTAAGTTTCTTAAGAATCTGCAGTGCTACATGGGTAAGGGTATTAGAAGATAATTAAGGTTTTATCAACTTATTATTTATCAAGTTACTGCTTAAAGCAACACAGTATCTTGGATATCCGTTGTAATAGAGATAAGAAATTATGGCAAAGGATCTCTTCCACCAACACTGCGTTGAGCGATCTCTTACCTCCCCAGAGAACACGGCAGTTGAGAACTAGGTCGCATAATTATATTTTGCCTAAGGTCCAGATAAGCCGTTTTAAATCAGTTTTTATTAATAGATGTCTTTTCAATAGTAATTAATACCTTTTCTTTTTCCTTATTCATTTTATTCATGTTATTCATGTTAATTGTAGCACGTCTGTTTGCACAATAATTCTTAATAAAGACCTTTATTATTATTATTATTATTTGATAGATGTAAATTTGCCAAAATAACAAGTTTCTACAGCTGATGCTTTCACTCTCACGGTGGGCTAACACTCAGAATTTCAAAACTTTGTGGCAGCCAGTCCACTTTTTTCGACTCAGCTGTTATATGTGAAGTACATTTCTTGTTTTTTTTTTTTTTTTTTTCATGTGCATTTACAATGCATTGATGGAAATATGAGCAAAATCAGTTTGTATTTTTGATTTAAGCCAGTGTTGCAGATGTCATGCTTAAACTAAGTAAACATACTTGTACACAATGGACTTTAAAATAGGTATTGCTCTTAAGTTTGTCATAAATTAAACTAGTAATTTTAAACACAATTAATGATATTGAATCTAGAAATTTCCATAAAAATTTATTTTCTTCACCCCTTTTTCTGAAAAATTTGATTATTCTCATTACCTGTCTGCTGGATCACGTATGGATACTACAGGGAGAAGTTACATGTTCATCACTTCTGGGAGTTCAAGGGCTAAAAGTGTTTACTGCAACTGTTACATCATAATATCAGAATACTTGAAGCTTATCTCAATGGAGAAATTTTAAAATGAAAAAAATTATATAATGGGAGGCACTCTGCAATTCATTGCATCACTAGTAGTAGATCTTTTTTCAATGGCATGTTGTCAATTGAGTAGATTGATCCTAAATCACTTTTAAATTAATCAATACTACATATTGAGATAATATCGGTCATAAACAATCCATCTATAATAAGCTCTCCCAGTATTTCAAGTCCTCCGTTTAAATATGAAAGGTGATTAATCTGAAAAATTCCTTTGCAATATCAATACATAATGCAACAAACAGATGACATGCTATCTTGAAATGACAAAATCCTTTAAACAATTTACACAACATGTATAAAATAGTAGCTTAAAATGGATATTTCAAATTGGATCTTAGAAATTTCTAAAAGGGATTAATTAACCAGACAACTTAGAGTCTATTTGTTCAAATTATAGCAAACACTTGGTTTTGAGATTCCTATTAACCTTCCAAAATTATTTTGAATGGGCTAAATGTTTGAATAGTATGCCACCATTTTAATTCCTACAAAACAACTTGGCCAGCAATGTAGGAGCATCAATCCCCTTTTTCCCATCTCTGGGAAATGTTTTGAGTTATTAGGATTTGCAGCAAAAAGGCATTGGTGCCTCAAGTAATGATTTTGGAGAAAACAAAGGAGGCAGGCTTTTGTGAACCATACATCGTGCTTGATAGTGTACAGCTCCAATATGGTTTTCATAACTGTGACACCCATCCTTACATTTTTAGAAAATTGGAAAATTGTTTTTGACTGTTAAGTCACTGTTTAAAGTCTCAACCCAGTTTAAAAAATTTAACCTACTTTGGAAATTTTAAACTAGTTTGAAAAATTTAAACTGGTTCAAAAAAAATGAAACAAAAATAAAAAAATTGAACCACAATATGTGCTTGCAGATATCACATTATTTTACATGAGTATAATTTCAGAGCTTAGCAAAGAGTTTCCAGCAATCTGATTGGTCGAGCGGTTCCTTATATGATGCTATGTAAACTGCTCCAATTGGTTTATATAAAATGTTAAAATAAAATGTTAATAAATGTTACTAAAATGTTATGATTTTAGAAATTTCTCTGTTGTTCAGCTCTGAAATTATACTAAAACAATTATTCACCTCAGGTTCGGTGAATATTGTCGAATAATCCCCTTGACTTCGTCTCGGGAATTACTCGACGATATTCACCTTGCCTTCGGTGAATAATTGTTAATTATAAGGAGAAATTCTGTCACTCATGGGAGTTGTAGGGTTAATTATATATTTTACCTTATTTGTACTTAATTTCGCACGTACTTAATTTCACAATTTTGGCTAGACAGTATTTTGCAGGGTTTTATTTTTGCAATTTCAACAGGCAAATATCAAAAAGGGCATTAAATTTTGAAATTCAAGCATTCGAAACTTCATTTTAGTTTTCAAAAAGTCTGAACTTTTTCAGTTTCCAAGATAAACTGGTACAAGATGTGAAAGAAACTACAATGAACGAATCAATGGCAATTTTGAAGACTGCATAAAAGATATTCTCCTAAATTTTCATGAACCTAGTGATTCAGATGAAGAGGATGTAAAATAGGTTGTGGTTGATGGTAAATAAAACTTTAAAAGAGAAAATGTAATTGTTTGTCTCATGATGTGGTCGCTTGGGATGTGGATCATAGCAGTTTGACTGCATACTGCTTGTTTTCTTCAGCTGATGAGGTCAACTGAGTATGCGTTACCAGTATATGCTGTTTGTGCTCAGCTATTGTGTCAGCTATAATGTGTCTATACAAGCCATTGCCGCTTTGCTCTTTTACTTTTGGAACATTATGATGAAGCTGTCGAGATTTAGTGAAGCCTTTGAAGGGTATCTAACAAAGCTAAGGCTAAGAATGCATGTGATTCCTCCTCTGGTATGGAATAGAAATGCGTTTAATAGTTAAAGAACCTTAAATACTGTATGGCATGAACAATTTTCATGAGAGTTACAATTTGCAGATTAGCATTTTTTCTGTTGTGTAAAAAATATTATTTTGTAGTTTTAATTGACTGAGATTTGGCTGGGAATTAATTTTTACAATTTTCTCTTTAAGAAGCATAACATTGACAAGTCCAACAAGAAGATAAAGGCAACAGTTTAGCATATAATTCAGGAGTTGTTGAATGATACACAGTTGATCATTCATAACTATGTGGATATTTTAAAAACGAAAATTGACACATTTCTGACAAAAATGAGATTTATGACAGACTGAAGGTAGAAATTTCTTTTGTAGATTTTCATATGTCAGGATCTTTTTCTGCTAAAAAAAGGCAATTAGTTTTTAATTTGTGCATCAAAAGCAATCGACAAAGTGAAACATCCACAAAATTTCTATGCCACACAGTATTCTCCCAAACTCCTGTGAAAAGCTTAGCAGGATCCCTTAGTAGGCACCTGGATGTCCCACCCCTATTTAAAGGCTGGGATTGAGGAAGAGAGTAGAGTTACTTCCTTATTGACACGGCCTTCCCTACAGTTACTTGGTTAAACAACAGGAGTAGATGTTTTGAACACTTTTACTCCCAAGATCTGATTGTTTATTCTCCTCTCTGGCTGCTGCAAATTTCCTTGCAAATAAGTTACAAGAATTTAGGGTTAGATTAAGACAACAACTTCTACCTGATAAGTTTGAGTGTTCTCATTAACTGAGTGTTCGCTGGAATATAATGTACCTGTATGGATATTTGAGTGAGAGGTTAAATGTTAATCACTTCTGGGAGTTGACCGGTTTAGAGACAGCAGGGGAAGTGTCAGGAACATATCTAATAATGCAGAGTAGACTGTAAATCTTTCAACCTTTAGTAGTGATTAACATGTAATTTCTCCCTATAATTATCCATACATTATCCCGGTTAGCTTAATTGGTAGAGCGCCGGACTGTTGTGCGGGAGGTCATGAGTTCAAATCCGGCTGGACCAACACTCAGGGTCTTTAAATTAACTGAGAAGAAAGTGCTGCCTTTGTAATAATATCTGCAAATGGTTAGACTTTCTAGTCTTCTCAGATAGGGACGATAAATGGAGGTCCCGTCTCCTGCAGGGTTGGGGTAGGAGACGTTAATTTCCCACACACGAGATTACTGTGGTGAGGGCTGTCCTACCCTGGATGTCCTACCCTGGGTGGGTAAAAAAAGAGGTTAGGTGTTGATTGAAACGAAAGTTCTGTTCCTTTCTCCTGCCATTCCTGTGGCGAATGAATTAAACTAAACTTAAACTTAAATTTAAACTTAAACAGGTAATAAGAATACTCAAAGTCATCAGGTAAAAGTTCTTATCTTGATGTAACACTAGCATCTCATACTAAGTAACAAGAGAATGTGTGGTAGCGAGAGGGGAGAACTAACAATCAGATCTTAGGAGTTAAAAGCTTGTACCCAGCAGTAACAGCTTATTGCTACATAGAAGGGCTGACACTCAAAATATCTGCTCTATAATCTTTCTACGGTGGCCAATTAATATTCACAATTGAAAGAGACAAAGCAGTTTGATCGTCCTGGTGAGAATAGTCCTAAAAAAAGTGTAATTGTTGACAGTGACCAATATTTCACAACCAAAGTGGACGAAGTGACTATCAGAGTCAAGTGATCAACTGGTTTTCACAAACCAGACAAACATTCAATGGTTTAAATCCAATGCTAACATTTGAAAGCAAAGTCTAACCTTTAAGGGGAGAATAGGACTGAGAAAGAATGTGTTGTCAGTAAGATTGCCTGACATTTCAAAAACCTTAGCAGAATTCATTATTGGATGCAAATGATGATGACTTCCATCAATGCAAAGTTGTCAAAAGTGTCAGTCACCATTACTGAGAGCAGTTCCCCTCAGGACTACCCTCATGAAGGATCAGACTACCGGACACTTGACTGACAAACAACCTTTGCTTGATTCTAATGATGGCTTTTGCTCAGGTTGCTGAAATGTCAGTCACTATCACCAACAGAGTCTTTTTCAGAAATTCTCAAGCTGTGATGATCAGACTACAAGGAGAATGTGGACTATGCAGGTTATTACATATAATATCTTATTAACCAAGTGTGAGGGCTGTACTGGGAGAATATCGGCCTGAGGTCTTGACAGTATGGACCCAGCGCAGCGAGGTCCGTACAAAAAAGACCGAGGGCTGATATTCTTCCAGTGCAGTCCCGAGAAAGCTTGGTTAATAGGAGATTTATTATACGACTGAAGTTTGAAGGGACACAAGTGCAGTATCATTCAGGACCATTCGGGACAGTGCCCGGTCCAATACTGAGAGAATATTGACTGGCAATAGAGCATTTTGATTGGTTGATTTTAGTTATTGGCCTCCTGACTGCTTGAGTCGTGTAATAAAACAATGTATAATTATGTTTCCTTTGCTTTTTAAAACACCACATAGAACAAATCAAAGGAATATTTATCGTTTCAGCGTAGTCTTTTGCAATTTTACAAAGCAATTTATTTCATAATTGATCACAGTAAACAAAGAATTTCGGTAAATTTAGGACATGAACTATCAGTTGTCTGGTGTGGTTGTTGGGGTAGTCCTGTAAAAAAAGTATAGGCACCTGGTTTGAGTTGTTCAAAGCACTATTTAGCTGTTTTTTTCCTTCAGTTTTGTCTCATGGTAAGGGAAATCAAAGGATTTTTGAACAGTTTTACATAGAAAGAGCATTGGTTGTTTGAATGGTGAGTAATGCTGATGTGTTGAATAAATCTAAATCTGATGGATTGTGCGGTAAATTTTCCTTGTGTAATAGCCTGGATCCTATGTGAAACAATTTCTCAGATGGCAGCACATGTATATTAGAATGATAGAAAACCCCACCCAAAGGTTGTGTCAGAGCATGTGAAATCTTGCACAACCAATGATCAGATACACTGATCAGCATCTGGTCTCAAATGTAAAACTTGAATACCAATACTTCAAAGCCTGTCAGTTCTGGTCCAAAGTTTAATTCAAACAAGATGGACTATTGTTGCAAGAAGTATCTCGCGAAAAATAAATTCTAATAAAAAGGAACTGTGTTCACCACATGATGGTCTTACCCTAGCTTTACATACTAAATTACAGAAAGAGTGGCTGATTTCATAATTTTAGAGAATGGAAGAATGCCCAATACGGAGTCAAGGCAGAACGTTGCGTTCTAAAAATTCGTTGGAGTTTGTCCACATCTGCAACGTGTATTTCGTAAGTGAATTAAGAATATACACGCAGCATTTACAAGGTTAGGAACTCGCTCAGTTGTTAAAAACAAAAAGAAATCATATTTTTAACGTGACAACGATCATGGACTTTGATCTGGTTAGTCTTGATACAAAATCATCTCGTCAGGTCTTCTCCGCCCTTCGAGATCAGCTGTCTTATGTGTGAGTAGAACTAGCACAATGGCGACAAAGTGAAAATCGGCTGAAGAGTGCTGAAGCAGCCACGAGTCTGATTCTTTCGTTGAAAGTAATAATGTTTAATTACGAACCAATATCTATGGTGAAATTCTTTAAAAGAGGTTCTTACCTTGAAGTAGAAAGGGAAATCGCCATGCAATTTCACCTACTTCGTCCGTAGGATGTTGATTTCCACCCACTATATATAAGAGCTGGGGAATTATCTTTTGATGGTGCATCTTGCTTCTTGTACGTGAAAACAAAGCTCTCAAGCTTCAGATGCGGAACACACCAGGTGTTTTGAACGATCGGGACGCTTTCATGTTGACTGTTGTCAGACCGTCCACTCCACACATTGAGGCTGGAAAAATTTCCTCCCACTCATTTTGGTTCCAAGCTTCCTCGATCAGCTTGTATCACGTGATAGAAATCAAAACTCCCGCGCATTTCATTCCCATGGCGACGGTGTTGAGAAAATCCAATATGGTGGACGTATTTAAGGTTAATTTGTAGAAAACATTTTAAAAATACGCTTAAAAATTGTTCAAACCTATACGAACGTTGGCAAAAAGATGGACAGCAATATTCGGAAACTCGTTCACGCAGCGTCGCAAGATAATAACGAGTCTGCGTTGTTTGAGGCTTACAAGAAATTGAAGAAGGAAAGGCAATCATCTGATGACAAAATCGATGCAGTTTCATCGGATCTTTTCGTCTTGTGCGCCGAAGCAGCGCAAAAGGTACGTTGTATTATATCAGCTGTTCAATTAGAGAGGAGTTTGAATTGAACTGGATTAGAATTTCGGGTGGAAGTGCCCCAATGCCTGTATGAAACTTTAAACATTGTACATAATAAAAGTAAATTCTAATTTGATCAAAATTGTCTGCATTCAGCTAAATTAATTAATTAAGCCCAATTAAGTATTCCATTTAAAGGTATTTTAGATAAGACGTTATTGGTGGATGAAAATTTAGATAGCATGGAGAAAGGCTCACTGTAATTAATTTTCAGTGAAAAGGAAAAATTTCCATTGGTCCAGATATTAATAAGATTTCTGCAGAGCCCACATTATTCTACAGGAAAATTCATTACTTATGAGGGAAATCCACAATAAATTGCATGCAAAAACTGATATTACACGAGTCGCAAAGCAATGAGTGCGATATCGCTTTTCAAGTGCAATTTAACGTGGAATTCATGAGTCGAGTAATGGATTTTCCTTGAATCACATTATTGAATAAAAATAAGAAAAAAAAGAAAACAGCATTACTTTTAATTTCAGTTATGTATATGTAGATGCGAAGCAATATCACTTAGCCTTGTTTTCAACTTGCAATTCCATGCTAAATACCTCGCTTTGTCATCCAATCAGAATGCAAGATTTTATTCAATGATGCAATTCTAAAACCAAGCCATAGCCCTAATGGTAATCTCTTTTTTCCACCATTGTTCTATTTATCCAAGAACGGTAGATATAATGAAGTAATTGGGACAGTGCAGAAACTTTACCCTGATATGTCTGAGGTGTCAAATGTTCTGTGCGAAAATGTTTACAGTGGTTAAATCATGAAAAATTGAATTGAAAGTATAACAATATAATACAAAATGACCAAAACTTCCTTTTTTGTACACATGCAAGCAACAGTAACAAAAGAAAGATACTATTTATCCAGCATTCGTATAATAAATGGTTCATCAAACTGACTTTCAGTCTAACTGCATAGCATTGATGGAAATCATCACTGAGAAGCTGAATAACATATCCACTGCATACAACTTGTTCTTTGCTCTAGCTTCTAAAATCTGAAACCTCTATAATCTTTTTGTGTGTACGCCACTTCATTGCAACTTGGTCTTATATACCCTTCACTTCACAAACACAGGGCAACAATGGTGCTTTTCCTGTCTCCAGGAATTTCTGTAAGACGATCCACTCTGACCCAATGGAATTGCCACTACATAACTACAATCCATTTATTATATGATTTTTTTTTTAATTTGTTCACATTCTTATTTTTGTTCATCGATTTATTTATTTTCACCAAGTGCCTTTCTTTTTCCCTGAATAGCATGGTCAATTTGATGTCATGGATGACTGTATAAAAATGTTTTTTCACAAGACTCCTCCCTCAAATCAGTTTTTATGTCGAGCCTATTTGTGTCAAGCTCAGCTCAATGCTCCAACTTCCTCTAAGAATCCAGTAAGTTTTATCTTATTCCTATCATAACTAATACAACCTGTGTTTGTTCTAGGGGCCATTTATCAGTAGTCTATGGCCTGGACAGTCTGCTTAGCTTTTTAGCATGAGGCTCTAATGTTTGGGTTTTGCCTTATAGGCCCTTTCTGTACATAGCTGCTTATCACATTATTGGCAGCCACTTATGGAAAAAGTTATCATAACCCCTAGGGTCAGTTCAAAGGGTGGCTAATGCTTATCAAGTGGATAGCATTATCTATCCTTCAAAATAACTGAGACAAGTTGTTCCTCTCCAGAGAGCTGTTATGGACTCATTTGTCTATATTTATCTACTTTCAACCTTCGATGATGTTGAAAGAAGAATTATAATTAAGACACCAGTGAAATTTCATTTTACTGTCAACAATTATTGTTTTGAGTCACTGGTTTGAGATTCCAAAGATTAACCTATCAGTTCAAAAGCAGTCTTAAAATGCATTAAAAATTGAAATGTGGATCTGCTGTTTTGAAAGGAGTTACATTGTAAATAGTAACCACACAAACATTCTTTTGTGAGATGAAAGATCTGAAAGAAAAGAGCTTCAAATGCTAGTTTGTATATGAATAATAACAGTGTAACATCTTTGTATATTGAGTTCTGAACAGAAAAGAAAAACTAATATTTTGGTATTCGATACCTCACTGATCTTTAACATAAAAAAGCTCATTATTAAATGTATAACCTTTTTTGCATGTAATCTACTTCAGTCCCTTCCCCAGCTGACATTACTTTTGGCATCCACACAATTTCACTGAGCTAAGCATTATAATGATTTTACAGGAGCAACTTGACAAAGCAGTGGAATTCTTATTGAAGGCAATTAACTTTGCCAAAAAGAATGTCAGGTACAAGTTGCAATCTTATTATAAATGAAACTCTATTTATTTTTAATTGTTATAAATGAAACTCTATTTATTTTGTGTTGCTTGATGTAGAATTCTTAAAGTTTGTGAGAATTATTCAAAATATATGAACTTCATATATTCATTGTATCTCAATTCTTAAAGTTATAAGAAATGGCTGTCTATAATATACCTCAGTCTACAAATTAAATTAAATTTCATTACAGGTACTACTTCTTGGTGTACAATGCTTCAGTGCTGTATTGGCAGTTTTGTCGTCCTTTCCTTAAGCCCAACTATCGTCAATATTTAGCCAAAAGTCTGCATCAGGTCGTGAAAGCTCTGGATGATATTGATGACAAAGATTATGGCTGGAGAGCTCAGCTAATGATGTAAGCATTATGTTTTTTTTTTTTTACCATATGTTTTCTGACTTGTATGCAATTCAGTAAAGCAAAGTACTATTGATAACAGAAGTTTTTTAACTCTCAGCTCTTCCTGACCTTCACTCTGTTTTCCCCCTCTGCATGTATCTTTCTTTCCATTAGACTATTCTTGCTTATGACCTTCTTCTTGTATGTATGCTTAGAAATTTGCAATAACAAGAATTAGCAGAGTTCTAAAAGTGATTGTTTCTCTGTCTATATTAAAATGGAAAGAAAGAAAGATTGTTTTGCAAGGTTTGTACATGTCAGGGAAAACCTGGAAATTCATGTTGAGTATGGATCATGATGACTAAAAATCAGTGTGACTCACTGATTATTATTTTCCCATTTCTTTGAAATCAAATTCTCAATCTTTAAGTCATTCAAAACATTAAAAAAAAGAACCCTAGGAAAATCTTGAAATGAACCAAAATTAGCCTTGAGTTTATAAATTCAACTTGATAGTCTGCAATAAACTTTTTCAATTATTTTTAAATGTTGTATCATTAATTATGATTAGCACATAGCTTTAAGATCAATCTTACCAGTACCTCTGCCTTACTAACTGAATGAATTCGTTCTTTTTTCTTGGGTAGTGCGCTTATTGAATGCCATGTGGATGCTGGTCGCAAGGAAGATGCTACTCAAATCAGTATTGCCACCTTGGCTTTCACCAAAAGTAACGTTCCTTCATTATACACAACTGTTCTAGGACTGCAGGTGAGGTCTGCAATGATCAATGATCAATTGTTCAGGTCTTATTTTGACTCTTCGCATTTCTAATTTGGTCATACTGTATTTTAATTCTTTAATTGCTAGGTTCGTCATCGACTGATTGATTTGTCAAAAGCATCAAAAGAAGCAAGAGCTTCCAATGAGTTGTACATGTTCTACAAGATCCAAAGACTGAGAACGTGAGTTAATTGTGATCAATATTTATATTGAAAGGGATATCATAAATTAGAATTCTTCAGAATTTTGTGCTAAGAGTAAATCCATGAGTAGAACAACTGTTTCAATTGTCAAAACATTGTAGCCGTATACTGATACTGGTACATTATGTATTAAAACTTTGTACATTTCTAGGCCATACAACAGAAACTATTGAAGACCTCTAGTATGGTTAGTGGTTTACAATTGATAATGTCACATTTTGTTAACAGCTTGATTGAAGCAGATGAAAAAGTTGACATAGAACAAGAACTGAACAAAGTCTACAAATCAATAGTCAAGGGGGTGGATGCCACAGATCGAGCTAGTACAGCCATGTCCACCAGTACTCCAACCAGCAAGGCCAGCTCTCCTTATGTTGTTGGTAGTAATGACAGGTTATTAAAAAAAGTACTGTGACCACGTAGAATTCAGTATGTACAATGCAATGTTTTCCCATCAAACTCTTACAGCTAAAATCTACCACTTGTGACTGCACATATTGATACAACAACTTTGGAAAACAACCTCACCTGTTGAGCTGAAAACCAGGAAAGACACTAACAGTGCTATTGTCTGCATAAATATACCTTAAAAGTATTGAACATTTTTGGCAACCAAGGCTCCAAAATTACCTGCTGGTGAGTTATATACAGAGTAAACTTTGATTTATTAATGGATCTGACTTTTTTGCACTCAATCTTCTTTAGGATACCACTACTTATTGAGTTGGCTAGACTCTGCTTGGAGCATGACAGACACGATTTAGCTTCAGAGTGTCTTGAAAATCTTAAAGGAGGTGTTAAGGCAAGTAGTAGTTTGTTGATCAAGGTTTTGGAAAGATCTTCTTTATTTGTGGTCAGTGGGTGATTGTATTGTGCTATTACATTATATCCTTAAGATTGGCTTCCTCTAGAGAGTCAAAGATGGTCCCCATTTAAGGGTTTCTATAGGAACCAGGGATTCTGGAATTTGAGGGAAAAGTAAAAGTGATCGAGATTTGGGATTGTAAATGTGAACCTAACACTGGATCAAAGCACTATCCATGGTGGGAAGCAAGAAGTAATTGCATCAAGGAACCAAGAGATCTTCAAGGTGTTGTCTTTTGAATTGACTGAAATAATTGTAGCAGGGGATTGGAATCACATGATAAAAACATCAGAATTAAAGATAACAAGATGGTTTGGTCAAGTTAGTAGAATCATAAGACCTTGCAAGGGATTCTTATATTTCAATACCAATGGGCCCTATGTTTTTATTGATTCTAAATACATCAATCTGAAGTAAATATGTATGATTTTTTAAGACGAATCTAAAGAACGTGGTATATGTAATTTCAGACTTCTGAGACATTGCTGGAAACTGAGTTCATGAAGTGTGAGTTAATGGTTCAGTCCCTTGGAGAAAAGAAAGAAAATTACAGCAAATCGGTGGTGGAGGCAAGTATTTTATTTAAAACAAAGGGTGAACCTCATGAGTGTACCTTGGAGCCATCCATTTTCTGATTTTGAAGCCACATGAAATTCACTTTCCATTTTTTTATTATTTCTTGTATACTTAGGGAATAGAAACATTAAGTTAGTTCCATGAAATAATCACTTAATATAAAGAAATATCAAGGTATAATAATATTGATTGTCCAAAAGTACAGCCTAAATTAGACTTCATTTTTATTAAAATAATCAACCCTAACTTTTTGACTGTTGGTCAGATGAAGACCTGCTGGAACTATTTTATATCCAGAATGAAGGTTGGGCTTTAACAATATTACATTATGGTTGCATGTGTCTTTTCTTTCAGAGACGTATTCAAGCAATCAGAAAACTTGAGCAGTGTATGATGACAGCTGTTAGAACTGGAAATCCAAATATCATACAGGTCTGATAACTTTCTTATTAAATAAATTACTCTTTTCACTGTAGCTAGTATTTATTAATGATACTTTCTGTACTTATGATTGTCTAATGAACACATCGGTTAAGAGTGAAGAGTGGACACCTATGGAGGGGGCTTTGGGATTTTTGGTTTTGCGGTTTTGACTGTTTTTTGGATTGGTTTTTCGGTTTTTGGGCCAAAAAGGTTCAGTTTTTCAGTTTTGATGTTCAGAGCGGTTTGTGGATTTTTACGTGTTTTTGCATTCGGTTTTCGGTTTTCACGAAAACTCTAATGCGGTTTCTGGTTTTTCCTTTTTGACTCCTTTAAAGGTGAAAATGTTGGGGTTTTCAGTTTTGCTGCCTTTTTTTGTCAGTTTTTCAGTTTTGGAGGTTTTTTCCTCCGGTTTTGCGGTTTCCCAGAGGCCCCAATGCCCCCCTCCCGATGGAATAGTAAGTCCAACTAGTAAGAATAGTGGAGAGTTATAGTGTTATGACTATTTATGGCATATGCCACTGTAATGAAAGTTCATTTTTTATTGTTTTGCAGACAGGATGTGTGACAATGTGGAATCTTACCCTGCCTCTTCTACAGTCAAATTTGCGACAGCACGTGAGAAAGCCTCTTACCCTTGCTGCACAAGCATTGGAAGACATTGACAGGTACAGTAAACAAACAAACAACAAGCTTTTATTTAGAAAAAAAAAACATTTCATTTGTTTCCAAATGTCAAGAGAATATATACCAGTAATTAAAAATCCAATCTTCAGTTTGGTATTTTTATCGTTAGTTAGTTTGAGATTCTTGAAAGTACATGAAAGTTTGATTTAATTAATTTAATTTATAAATCAATCCAGACAGGACCAACATTCAGGGTCTTAAAAAACTGAGGAGAATGTGCTGCCTTTGGCCATGACCTCTGCAAATGGTTAGACATTCTAGTCTTCTCAGATAAGGACAAAAAACCATTGGCCCTGTCCCCTCTATGTTCTCTGTACTGGTTAATTGGCAGGGGACATTAAAGAACCCACACAAGAGTAGGGAACATAGTTCTGGTGTTGTGGTCTGATCCTGTTTCCTAAAATTTCTAAATTAAGGGCACATGCAAAATCCTCTCCATAAAATTGTAAATTGCTCAATGCAGTATGGCCAAATTCCTCTGCAAAGTGTCTTAAAGCACATCGGAGCACATCATTATCACTATCATAATTGGTCAATGTTCCATTTTTGCTTATAAGTGTATAAAGCATGAAAATCTTCAAATATTTGAAGATCACTAATCCCGTTGTGTATATTTTCCTTTAGTCTGTTGGTTCTGTTACGATGCCAGATGCACACAGAACTAGCTAAATGTGAAGAGGCTGAAGACCAACTGGAGTATGCTGTTACGCATCTTAGAAAGGCACTAGAACTGGATGACTCGGGACAGTATGGTGATAGACTACGCACTGCCCTGACAAGGCTTCAGCTAAGGGCTACTCTTTACAAAACTCCAGAAAGGCCTGAAGATTTGGCTGCTATGATTATAGAACAGGTTAGAACACTAGAGTGTTTGATCAACAAAAAGCTGAAAATTTTTTTAGGCTGACTCTCTTGTTGCACCTTCAGGATTTCAGTCAGTGCAGTTTTATTGTAAGTTGTACCTTTTATGTTGAAAAATATTCGGTGGGTTTTCAACAGAAATCATGAGGGAGTATTGAAATTAAGATAACATCAGTAGCAACATCATCTTCAATAGGCTGTGTTAATTAAAACAAGTGGTGAATCAATCAGTCAATTTATTATTTACATTATGATTAGCTGAATTATTCATGCATTATGATTGGCTCTTGCTTGTGATTTATTGGAGAACAGGAGCACTGATACTGTAGATGGCATGACCATTAACAAAATTTTCCTTTTTATCATATAAAATTAATAGTTTCCATGTTTTCATGAGTCCGTTCAGTAGTAATAGATCACAGAAGACGTAGGGCATCAGTGACACACTTGAGTGCTCCTCATGGGCTACTTTTTTGTTCTTGCCACATTTTGACATCATCTTTGATCTATTACTGAACAGACACATTGCAACGTGGAAACTATTTGTTAAGCTGATTAAAAGGTCTGAAATATTTGCTAACTTCTAAAAAAAAAAAAAACTGCGTGACATGCAGTTGTTCATGCTAATTGTGACGTCTGGTTTTGAGCCCTGGCTGGTAAATCCTAGGCGCTGCATTTTGTAATAATGACAATTACAATAATAATGTGGCTGCCGAATGTTAATTGTTTGTTTGTTTGTTTGTTTTTTTTTTAACTCTTACAGGCAAGGGCTAGTGATGACTCCAGCACAGTACGTATGAAGAGAGCTTCTTTGGTGAAGGCAGGAGAGGCGTTGTCACCAGATGCCTTCATGCATGTGCTTGACGGTGAAAGTAATACAAAGGACCCATCTACTGGTAAGGGTCCACCTACTGCATTAGGAAGACTGGCTGGAAGAGCCAAGCAGTTTGAGAAAGGAGTCAGTAAGGCTGTTGGTCATCTGAAGAGGCTGGGAGACGAAAGCGATCAAGAAAGGTGAGGACAAAAAAATACACAAAGACAACTTTTAAAGATACCCGCAGTGCTTATACTACGACAACTACTAAGAGATTATAAGCTCTTGCAAAAAGAATAGACAAACACATCTGTTCGTGATACTTGCAGAGCTTATACTACGACAACAAGCAAGAGATTATAACCTCTTGCAAAAAGAATACACAAACACATCTGTTAATGTCACTTGCAGTGCTTATTCAACGACAACTACCTAGAGATTATAATCTCTTGCAACTACAAATTTTAATTTGTGAGTAAGTGTTAGTGTTAGATGAGACGAGAGAGGATGAATGAGCAGATTTCTCGGCCAAAAATTGATATACGTTCTTACTGGTCCTCTAGAGTTCGTATTTGGGCAGATTTAGCCAAGACTGCGCGTAAACAACAGGTCTGGGATGTTGCCCGCGTGGCTGCTAGATTCTGCCTTCTTTACGATGACAATCGTTGGTCAAAGAAACAATCCGGGAGCACCTCAGAGAAAAATGGTGATGGTAACACTGAGAGAGATGATCCAACAGTGAGCAAGTCGCCATTACAAGGCGAAGTTGGCGGCAGACTTGATTCAACAGGGATGAAACTGTTGTATCCCAAGGGTATGACCGCTTTTACTGTGGAACAGGATTTGTTGAGGACACTGGCTGAAGTTCGTTTTATTTTTGCTGAGGTGTGTAAACTGAAGTTCATAGAGGACGAGAGTCGAACTACAATCAGAACTTGAGTTTTTGGAAAGATGGTTTTAAACCATTGTAGAGATCTAGATAACAAAGGAGGTTCTGATCATAACAAATAATCAAATGTTATCAGCTTTAATCCTTTGCTTGCCAAGATCTCATTGATAAATTCTCCCCTCTAGCTGATACATATTTCCTTGTAAAACAGTTAGGAGAATTTGGTTTTAGATCAAGATAACAACTTCTATTTTTGACAAGTTTGAGTATTCTAATTACTTGTTTGCTGGATAATGTATGGATACTTTAGGAAAAAATTACATGCCGTTGATATCGGCTGGGAGTTGAAAGGTCAAGCTGAAAAATCAATTGTGTTCTACCGAGTCATTTCTAGATTGCATTTAACTAAACTTCAGCTGCAAAACTGGATCACACAGCCTTTATCTTTATGAGACAATTTATGTCGCCTTTTTTCGCGTACTATTCGTACGCAGCATGACTGTCTAGTTCAGTATTTCCATTAAGGGATTCTTTTTCTTTTTAAAAATAAACTCTTGCGTTAGCTTTTTTCTTCTGATGAAGTATGTGGAAGTTCAACGCAAGATTGCTAAACCACAGCCCTGGATTATCGTTGTGGGTGAATTCTTTAGCGTATTTTTTCCACTGCATTCTTTTTTTTTTTTTTTTGTCATTGTGACCCCTAACCCTCCCTTTATAATTGTTCTATCCCTGCAGGCTTTGGTACAGTTACTAAGAACAGAAGGAGTCCAACTGGGTGACAAACCCGTGCCACCTGAGGATACCATCAAGCTGCGCCCCAAGCGATACGGTGATCAGCTCGTCAACTTTGATGATATGCCAGAATGGGTCTCCTATTGGTAAGCAACATGTGTGTACTTCTTTTCAAAATGGTAGCTTTGAATAAGAACCGGGGTTGTAAAATCATACAACAAATCTATACCCATCTAGCACTCAAATTCACAAACTTTGGGTGAAAGAGCTCCTTTCTTTTCACGATTCTTTCCTCGCGAATGACGCGCCTCGTGCAGTCGCACTCGCTACCAGTCTCTTTCGCAAGCGTTCTTTGGGATGTTATGCAACGCTGACTTTAAGAGGGAGAGCGTCGAGTGACATCCTAAAGGGCGGCTGCGATTGAGACTGCTGTTGTTCTAGCTCAGCCACGTGTTCGTTTTTACCTGGAAATGTAACTTTAAAAGAATAGGATTCTGTATGGCCCGGGATACATGCTATACCCCCAGTCATGTCTGTAAATTAATTTGAACATTTTAAGACAGTCGTTTCTCCGATGATTTAAGTTATTATTGCAGTGTATTTGAATTTACGGTACATGTCGGTGGGACCTTGCATATTCTTCCTATTGAGAGTACTTCTCCATATGAGTAATTTGTAAACGCCATTCCTTCTAGTGAAGGCCTTATTTCAAAGAATATCCCCTTCTTGATATTTTTCTTTCCTTTTACCACCATTCTGCTCGGGGGTGTATTGATATTAACAGAAAAAATTCCTTGTTGGCCACTTCTGGTAGTTCAAATTTTTAAGCCGTTTCAGGTGTTGATGATGCGATGTTCTTATTGTTGTAAGTTTTGTTAAGATTTATGTCTCGCATATTTCTTCCCTATTTTGTTAGCGACTGGATTTCGTCTTTGTCAAATGAGGTGATTTACAGTTTCCAGCGAGCTGCTGAAATCGGCGTAGAGCTGAAAGAGTCATGGCTTGTTTGCAATTCAGCTGTGTATTTGTGGAATTATACAACCCACATGCTGTCACAAGGTAGACACAAGGAAGTCATTCCCATATTCTCGCCTGTGTTGGAAGCAATGAAGCTTACTGGACATGCAGGGTGAGCATTTTTCTATGAGGTTTTCGACTGTAGCGAAACGGGTTCAACACATTTGGGTAAAGGAAGTTAAATGAAGGAAAGGTTCTTTCACGCGGTTCCTGAAACGATTTAGGATCAATATGATATGAACGTAAATACAGGCAGTAAATCTTCTCATGAAAATGTCAAATTCTTGCAAGTAGGCTTTAGTTTTGTTTTCTCCAAAGTCACAAAACTCGTCTTGAAAAGATATCCGAAGGGCTTGAAGTCTTAAACCTAACCTCCGCTCAAATCATCGAATTTGTCGAATGTTTGAAGGCTCCTTCTAACTTACCTTTGACTGGTTCAGTGCCTTTGACTGGTGAGTTGATGGAACCTCATACCATAATCCTGTTTGCAATTTAAGCGAGGCCGGCCAAGGTTGTTAATTCTACATAGAGACTCACATTGTTCTCCTTTACACGACAGTGTTCTTTATTGTTGTCAATCTTGATAGTGCATTTTAAGCATTAAACCACCCTTGGTTTAACTTTACTAGTTTAATGATGATGATGATGATGATGATAATGACTTTATTTAAACTCGGATGAAAATGAGGCTTGTTAGGCTCCAGCAATAGTCCACTACGGACGTAATTGTAAGAGGGGAAGGGTTTACGACCTCTTCGAAATTTTCAGGTGTTCTGAATTACTAGGGCGTTGTCTGTGTCATATTTCGAGCGTTAAATCGTTTGAGTCACTATGAAACTGTTTTACTGTCAGTCTTCGTCGAGCGATCTAGGATTATTGGGCATAACATACTATGCTACGAGTGAATTCTTGTATTACAATAAAGTAAAACTACTTCTGGAGAAAATTTCAGTTCACACTTCTCTTTTCAACAGTGAAACTACATTACTGTGCCAAATTTGTAATGCCATTGCTCAAGGTTACATGCAGCCGTGGATCCCAGCCCTTCCTCCTCCTCCTCCTCCTCCTGCAGCAGCCACACCCAGTAAAGACAAGAGTGAGAAGACTGAAAAAGTAAAGGGACGGCAGAGTGGCAAAGGGGCTAGGGGAGGGCAATCAAAAGGTTCACTACAGACTGTTACAGTCGATCCTGAAGCTACGCCCGATCTGAAACAAGCATTAGATGTAAGAGTGACTTTTTTTTTATAACAACCTAGCACATGTTGCGTGAGATCCGTGAAAATTGTGGCAAAGTATGGCCGTATGAATTTACATTTTTACATGTGGAGCGTCAATAAGACACTTTAAAGGCGCGGGGATTTGAGGTTCCAATCCTGTCAAGCGTCGAAGATTTTCTTTTCTCTTTTTTGACCATTCGTCACGCTTTATATTTTGGAATTGGAAATTCACATTGAAATCCCTTCTTTGCGAGCTCTCTCTGTTGGAGTGCCTAGCCTTCTTGGAGGCGGCTATGGCTTTTTTTTTTAGGGAAAAATTTGTTGCAACGCGCTGTGATTTCGATAGAGAAGTCCGAGTTTGTGCGTCTGGCGATTGAAACTAAATGGTTTAATCGCCGCTCGACGCCGGCGTGGACGAATTAATTTTGGGCCCTGTTACTAGTAATACGATTGATTAATTTCGTTCTGCGCTGTTCTGCAGGTGTTGGAGTATGCATTAAACATAAGTAATGGTCAAGAGCCAAAGAACCTGGTACCGATTGGTGCTCGCCATCCCTTAATCACTTCCTGGGTGTTCTGTAAGCAGATGTTGAATCAACAGATGGCAAAGAATCTTGGTCATGATGATGAGGTTAGGTTTTGCCACTGAGTACCGCAGTGGCATTACAGTTTTGAACGTTCTCTCCTCTCGTCAGCTCAAGAATGAATTTATTTTGATAAAACTTCAATTTTCAGAATCTCCATAGCCAAGGCCCGATGTGCCGTGCTCTGTGTGCAGTTGAGATGTTGTCTCTACAGAACAATGGCTTGCCAGAATTCACTGGTACATGTCCGACTCTTGCCGAGGTGAGTTCGTGATTTATGCTCTTTCAAGAGTTGTAACAACAGTAAGTTCACCATTAGGAAGTTTTCCCTGGCAATGTAGATGAACGAATATTGTCAAAAAAGAAATTTGTCAGAGTCCTTGACTTGAAAGGGGGCTTTCCTGAGAAATTGTAAAGGATTTGGAGGAAATTCTGCTGCAGCGAGGTTTTGTTTTCCATTTCTCTTTGGCAGTAAAAACAATGTATGGCGAAAACGTTTTGTCTTATCATCAAGTATTCTCCAATGGAACTGTTTCTTTGTTGCCACAATATCCATCGAACGGTTATTGAAAGAAATATAGCTCATTAAGTCTATTTACATTATAAAGGTGCCACTCGAGAATCAATTCTTATTTTCATCAAAAGAAGTGACTTACATAATCTCTAGTATAGACGTCCTTCAGTTGCAGTCAGTAACAACAAATTCTTCTTTCTTTCCGTCCCGCTTCAGCTGTGAAGCAGAAAGCATCAACAGTTCTCGACCACTGCATATGATCCTGAGCTTTGTGCCCCCTATCTACTGGCTGACCTTCCCTAGTTGGTTTTTGGCCTTCGTGCCTTTCTTTTCTTTTCTGTTGCAAATGTTTCAGACAAGGGGCTGTCTTGTCGTGCTGTTGCATTGTCTTCTCAGAGAAAAGCTGATTTATTTCTGCTTGTTGAATTCAGAAATATTCGTTCGAGATGATGCTTGTCCATTTAACAACAACGAACGTACTAAATCAGTGGCAACTGAATTGAGTTTCTTTGTTTACTGCAGACTGTGAAAATGGTGGACGGCTGCCAGTGGAGTGACGGTCTAGTGGAGTTACAGATGTGCAGCAGGCTTTCAGTGTTGGCTTTCAATGCTGAGAATCATTCACTAGTCCTTCACTGTGGACAGAGGGCCGTCCAATTTGCCGACAGTGATAAATGCTTAGCCAAACGACAACCCAAGAAACCAGACAGGTATGATTGCGATCGTACTCTTTTTCTCTCTCTAACTGGGAAACTCCTCTTTTAAGTGCTCAGTAAGCTAGCCTCTGTAACTGGTGTGTTGAAAGCGCCCTGTTTTTCCCTTTTCCAGTGACCTTTCTGCATGCTATTCCTCTTTCGCTTTTCCTTTTTACCTTTCCATCGTACTAAATTTTTCTTAATGCATCATTCCTTTTCAACATGATGACCCATCTAATTGAGGGTCTTCTCATATTGATTTTTTTTTGTCCTGTCAATAAAATCCCTAGATCGTACTTAAAAATCTAAAAGGAAATTTCCACTCCTCAAAAAAGCTATGCGTTTGGAATACCCTACCATTTCTTTTACACGCCTGTTGCAATATTATGTAGATTATGTTCATCATAAGACTAATAAATATGCTTTGCCTTTGGATATATAAAGCAAGGAAGAGGTTGAATCACTTTAACTGAGCTGTGATTTGGTTTTGCTTCCCATCAAGTTCTTGTGTTTTGATAGAAATAATAATGTCATTCCCTTTCATTTAATGCCGCTTAAAACCATACCATTCTATCTAATTGCAGCATATTTCAACACAAAGTTGTGGTAGAGCAGGAGATGTTGTATTACGCTAGCGTTGTGATGGGACAAAGCCTCATGAAAAACATGCAGGGGAAGAATGAGATAAGGAGAGACGCACTGGTCTGCTTTGTGAATGCATGCAGGTAACAACCGTGTTTTTGTAAAGTGTTAGCTCTGTTACGTGCGATTCACGAGTGAGTGTGGACGGTAGTCTGGGATTTCGCTTTACTTCGCTCTGCCATTGGTTCAGAAAAATCCCGCCACTCTCTAAGCCAATCAGATGAGGCTAAAACCAATCATGACTTAGTCAGCCGCGTTTTGCCGTGCTTGGGGCAGTTTGCTTGTTTTGACTTTGAGTTCTCTTTGACTTTTTAGGGAACAAATAAAGTTGTTTTTGTTGCTGTTGTTGTCAGGGTATTTTCCGTTTTTCTGATAAGCTGATGTGATTTCCGTGGTATTGGTTTTACGACAATGAAACAGCAATCTAGATGCCGTGGATAAAAGCAAAATTATCAATTGAATGAACGCCAACTTTGAGTACAGACTGTACCCAATCAGAAGAACTTGATACGGCGTGTTTTCGATCAGTAGAGCCTTTCGACTGCGAGCGGTTGTCTACATGACTGTTGATGCACATATCAAAATCCCACCAATTACGATTCTGAGCAAAAAAGCGAAACAATTGAGTTCAGTTGAAACATGTTTCCGTTTGGCATAATACTTTAAAATGATCAGCCACAGTTGTTATTTGTTATTTTAGAATTATGAAATATATGCCTCGGCCGGTGGCAAAAACTTCATGCTTCAAGTAAGTAAATGTGAGGAAGTGTAGCGTCAATTGAGGTAAATACAAAACTTACCTTCTTGTGCATGATTCCTCTCTGTCACATCTTAGGTTTGGGCAAGAAGCCGGGAACTATGACTTAGTTATTGCTGCTGCCCGTCATTACTGGAATGCTATTAAGCCATTCATTGTGGAACCCATTGAACGAGAGCTACTCAGAGAGCCCATGGAAGCTGTGTTGGAGTGTATCGCTGCAGTTGCTGCTAATGAAGTAGGCAAAGAGGAAGACGTAAGTGGGCTGATTCCTTTTTTTTATCATTTTGTAATTATACTACCTCAGCGTATTGCTAGATTCAGTTTGTAAGTTTGCGCAGTGTCGAACAGTACACTTCGATTGTTTTGTTTGGTTCTTACTTATGAAATTCAGTCGAACTTCTGTTGGCAGACAGCCACGAAGGCAGGCACGAAGTTAAGGACCATGCTACACATAAATAATACGGGCCGGCTCTTTATTTAATCTGACCCAATCTCCTATTTTTTTGGTTTATCTTTTGGTTTTGTAGACCTCATAATTTTAGGGTTTGCTTGCCTCTGATTCGCTTTAAATAGTTTAAAGTAGTCTATTCATGCGATTAGGATGAAGATGAAGAAACAGAATCATCATCTCCAGAAAAGAAGCCCTCGAAGAAACCCGTCAGTAGCAAGAACGAGAAGGGGAAGAAAACTAAAGATAAAACTGCAGGAGATAAAAAGAAGGAAAAGGAAAAAGAAAAGGATAAAGGCAAAGCTGGTGATTATAACGATATGTTAAACACTGCTATGCACTGCTAAGCCAAAATGAATTAAAGTCTTTATTACTCCATTATAAAATCAGTAGCGACCCTCGCGATCTGATTGGCTCTAATCGGTGCTATTTATTCACGATTCGCATCGTTTTATGCTCTAAATCGCAAATTTTCCCCAGCCAATGTGACAGCTTTACTAAAACACAACAATCAATCGAATTTCAAGGCTTGTTTAAAGAAACCAATCAAGTTAAAGGAAAAGGAAAGACAACTTCTGCAACTTTTTATAAACCAGTTCAATACTGGATCAATAAAATATTTGTACAGACTAAAAAAACCTGTATTTGAGCGGTTGAATTGTGCGATTTTAAAATAGATGCAGTGAAGTAGTAACTGAACTTCGTTTCGTGCAATTTTGGTCAGAGATTATGCTCGTCATTTTAAATCAAACTCACGCTGCGCGTTCGTTTTATTTTGAAATCATGCGTATGATTTCAGATCAAATTGCACTCCACTCAGTTCAATTACCATTATTAAAAAACTCTTTGTAGGGTATATGGGGTTACCGGCTAAATGTTTGCGTAACCGTAGCCTTCACGGTAGATAGATCAAATGAGAGGGTGTCTGTCTCTGGCTTCTTTGTGAGTCACAGAGACACTTTAAAAAATGAGAAGCAGGTCGAGTTTCCCGTTGGCGCTGGCTTTCTTATGTATCCTTTTCGATAAAAAGTTTCTATAAGAAATCCGTGTTTTAACAGCTATCCATCAGAAGGATGAGCAAAATGTTTAAGTTGGTACCTGATGTTATTGCCGCTGAAAACTGTGACCTTGCACCACGCTGATAAGCCCTGAATACGCGGATCCGATGGACTACATTTGGCTGTCTCCGACGATTATTTTACAATTTTTTTTTTGAAGGAGATAAATCTGGAGGCAAAGGAGTTAAGACCGACAAAGAAGATTCAAAAGAAAGCAAGTTGGGTGCAGAACAGGAGGAAAAACCTGCAGCAATGCCAAGTGCTTATGATGAGGATCTGATGCTACGTGCTGCCATGTATGGAGTGTTATTCCAGGCTTACGCTGACAAGGTGAGGAGGGACTTCTCTCTCCTTTTTTTTTTTTCCCTACTCTTTTCATCGATAACATCCCAACGAAAGATTGGTTACATAATTTGAATTTAATCCTGTACTCTCAGAAGTGATCAACATGTTGCTTCTCCCTATGATATCCATGCATCATTCACCTAGCGGATTATGAGCATTCTCAAACTTATCCAGTCAGGTAGAAATTGTTCTATTGATCCAACACCAAATTCTTGTAACTAATTTACATAGAAATGTGCAGCGACAAGAGGGGAGAAGTAATAATCAGATCTTAGGAGTGAAAGGGTTGTAGCCTTTCTTGGGAATGTATGGCAATCGTGAATGTCCGTGTAAGCGATCAAGTCATTTGATTCTCCTACTACCTTCCACGCAATGTTGGATCAGGCTGGAATGTTGTTCCAGGGTTGGGAGGGTAAAACCTAATATTTTGTGAGGGTGGAGAGGCGCGGCAGGCGATGACAAACTAAACTAAGTAAGGAATGAGGTCCGGAATTGTTCCTGCCTGTTGGACTTCCAGTACCACTCAGGTATGCTGCAGCACCTACACGCGTGTCAAGCGTGTGTAATACGTGGGAATAATGCGTGTAGTTCCCTGCCTGCAACCGCTAAATTACACGCGTGCAATGGTTTTACACGCCAATGCGGGTATTTTGGTCTGCCTTTTGTCAATCACTGACTCAGAGTGATTTCTCTTCATTCAAATTTTTACTTATGTCTTTCTAAGCGGCTACCACTATACCTTGTGACTTTCTCTTTTCATTGGTGAGGGGTGTCACATTTAGGGTTAAAGAAAATAATTAACCTGCGTTTAAGTTTCTGATCGTTTTGTGTTCTAAAGGGTGAGTGGGAACAGGGACTACGAGCCATGGATCAAGCTGTCAAGGACATGCCGAGAACTTCTCACAGACTGTAAGTCTTAAGCAAGGTTATTGACGTTGGAAGGGCAGATGTATTTATTTATTATTATTTCATAAGTGTAACAACAACAAACATATGAAACATATGTGTGAACTGCGGTTATGAGACGTATATGAGAACGATCCTTCGCAGTAAAGCAGTATTTGAGCAATAGTGAAAATCAGACCTGAAAAAAATTTCAGGCCTGTACGGGTCTGATTTTCTGATTTTCACTATTACTCAAATAGTGCTTTACTGCGAAGGATCGTTCTCATATACGTCTCATAACCGCAGTTCATACATATGTTTCATATGTTTGTTGTTGTTTGATTTATCATCTACGGGTTTATATCGAATTAATTTGATGGCCTGCTCCCAGTTGGCTTGTTAGCTCAATTGGTAGAGCGCTGCACTAGTATCGCAGAGGTCAGTGGTTCGAATCCCGTACAGGCCTGAAATTTTTTTCAGGTCTGATTTTCACTATTGCTCAAATAGTGCTTTACTGCGAAGGATCGTTCTCATATACGTCATAAGTGTAAATAGATTTTAACTTTTAACGTAGGATGGTGTGCCACTGGTTCGTCAGTTTTTAACTGTTATGTGTTACCCTCTGTAAATAAAGTTGTGACTTACTTACTAGAGGTAAAGGGTAAGAATGTTCGTTGGAAAAGAATTTATATCTTGCTTTTTTGTTTAGGTTGATCTTTAAACATCGGGTCATCACAAAAGCCAAGCTTGGACGAAATGTTGTATTTGATATGGGAAAATTCAGGGTAAAACACTTTTCGCGACTCATTTTAGTTGAGTTTTCTCGTCACAAATGTTCTCAAATCTGCTTTGAATGAAATGATATGGTTATTGACATATACCAGGAAAAGGAAACTTTTGTTCAAAGAACATGAGTTGATTTGATGTAAATATAGAGAAGGAAATCAGAGCTTAATTCGCAACTAAGACACCTGATTTCCAAGAGAAACCCCCGCTGCCGTCATTTGTCTTGAATAATAATGTTCATTATCCTTTTCTTGTGCAGAATGAAAAAGAAGATGTAATTGCAGCCATGTGGCGACATGTGGCCCTGAATTCCAAGGCTCCAGAGGATCAACTGTCTGCCTATCAAAATGCTATTGAAGCTCTTGAGGTATGTCAATATTGCGCCGATGTTAAGGCTGCATTTTCTTGAATTTACTTATTCTAACTCGGCACAGGGGTGCTGCCTAGGGAGCGATGATTTTTCTTTTATATTATTATTATTATTATTATTATTATTATTATTATTATTATTATTATTTCAAGCCCCCAAAAAATTGTTTCTAAAAGTTGTCATGGTTATTAAAAAAGCTCCCACTGATGAAGCGAGTTGCTGTTAAACTTGTATTTTCAAGGGTTGTTAAAAGAAATGAAAACAAAAACGAGAAATACTACTGGACATGTTCGTCGGTAGGCGCCATTTCGGATCGTCTGACGTAAGACGATGGTGCTGTTATCATACCCTAGCTTAACAATCAATCCTAAGCGAAAGTGCGATTCATCAATGTCACAATGAAATACCAAGCAGTGCGCATGAGTCACTGATGCAACAGTAAAACACGAAACAGAGTGTGCGAGTCAGTAACGATCAAACACCAAACAGAGTGCGCGAGGTACTAACGCAACAGTCAAACACGAATCAGAGCGAGCGAGTCAGTGACGTAACAATCAAACACAGAACAGAGTGCACTAGTCACTAACAATCAAACACGATACAGAGTGCGCGAGCTACTAACTAACAATCAAGCAAAAAAGAAAAACAGAGTGCGCGAGATACTAACGTAACAATCAAAGACAAACAGAGTAGGCGACTCACTATCGCAACAAATAAACACTAAACAAAGTGCCCCAGTAGCTAGCGCCACAATTGAACACAAAACAGAGTGCACTAGTCTCTAATGTAACAATCAAATACAAAACAGAGTGTACGAGTCAGTAACGTAAAAGTCGAACCAGAAACAGAGTGTGCGACTCACTAACGTAACATACCCAAAACGAAGTGAGTGTCTCACAAACGTAACAATCAAACACAAAACAGAGTGCGCGAGTAACCTACTTAACAATCAAACACAAAACAGAGTGCGCGAGTCACTTAACTAACAATCAAACTCAAAACAGAGTGCGCGAGTAACTTACCTAATAATCAAACACAAAACAGAGTGTGCGAGTCACTAACTAACAATCAAACTCAAAACAGAGTGTGCAAGTCACTAACGCAACAACCAAACACAAAACAGAGTGCGCAAGTCACTAACGCAACAACCAAACACAAAACAGAGTGCGCAAGTCACTAACGCAACAACCAAACACAAAACAGAGTGCGCAAGTCACTAACGCAACAACCAAACACAAAACAGAGTGTGCAAGTCACTAACGCAACAACCAAACACAAAACAGAGTGCGCAAGTCACTAACGCAACAACCAAACACAAAACAGAGTGCGCGAGTCAGTAACGTAACAATCAAACACAAAACAGAGTGCGCGAGTCACTAGCGTAACTAAACACAAAACAGAGTGCGCAAGTCACTAACGCAACAACCAAACACAAAACAGAGTGCGCAAGTCACTAACGCAACAACCAAACACAAAACAGAGTGCGCGAGTCAGTAACGTAACAATCAAACACAAAAACAGAGTGCGCGAGTCACTAGCGTAACAACTAAACACAAAACAGAGTGTGCGAGTCACGTAACAATCAAACTCAAAAAAGAGTGCGCGAGTCACTTATGTAACAATCAAACACAAAATAGGTTGCGCGAGTCACTAACGTAACAATCAAACTCAAAATAGAGTGCGCGAGTCGCTTATTTGACAATCAAACACAAAACAGAGTGCGCGAGTCACTAACGTAACAATCAAACACAAAACAGGGTGCGCGTGTTACTTTTGTAGCAATCAAACACAAACAGAGGGCGCGAGTCACTAACGTAACAATCAAACTCAAGACAGAGTGCGCGAGTCACTAACGTAACAATCAAACTCAAAACAGAGTGCGCGAGTCACTTATGTAACAATCAAACACAAAACAGAGTGCGCGAGTCACTTATGTAATAATCAAACACAAAACAGAGTGCGTGAATCACTAGCGTAACAGGGTAGCATGAAACAGAGTGTGCGAGTCGCTAATGTAACAAAATTTAAAACAAAGTGAGCGAGACGTGTACGAGTCAATAACACAGCAATTGGGAGTCATTGTGCGCGTAACATCGAATTTTTTAGAGAACCTGACAAACACTGAATGTGGTTCTCCTCGTCTCGCCTAATTTAAGTCCAAGATACTTACTTAACTTGGCTTAAATTCACCTCTGTGAGGATAGAACTATACCATAGCCAGTGCACTACTATCCGGTATATGTTTTCTTATTTTTACAGAATCCAGAGAGTGACTGGCAGAAGGTAGAATACTTAATGGAGTTTGGAGAATGGCTATTTGTCAATGAGTATCCGGTAGAGGATGCTTTGGATCAGGTAGGTGAACTGTTCTTTCCCTTTCCCTGTTCATTTTTGCCAACGTTTCTTTCGTATTTTTCTCGTTTTCTTTTTCAGTTCCTTTGGGCGTCTGATATTCTGCTGAACAAAACCTCAAATATAGAAAGCAAGCAAGGTAAAGAGAGCTATGCGCTGTATTCTTACCATTGCAGTATGCGCTGTATTCTTACATGTACCAATTCAATATGTCTTATTAGAGCGTTCTTTGTTTGTGTGTCAGAAAACCAAACCCAAAGTAATCAAAAACAGCCAATCACAATAAATAGGTATCCAATGAGAACTGAAATAGGATAAGCGCGGGAAAATATGAGTGACTAAACAGCGATTAGTTGTACTTTTCCTTCTGATTGGTGAGGAAGGTTGTACGTTTATTTCCAGAATAATCACCAAGCTTCATGGCATTAAACCGCTGCTATCTCGGATTTCCCTCGATCCTTAATTTGAAAATTTCTCTTTGCTGAGCTTTGTTTCGTTGCATATGTTGTGGTTCAAATGTTTTAATTTGATCTCGTATCTTTCACCAGACAAAGAAAGACAAGTGAATTTGTTTGAGACTTTTTAAAACACAGACAAATATGAACTACAATACATGGTTAATTCGTCAGCGCTGAAAGGAATAGAGCGATAAAAGCTTTTCTTTGAATAGAAAGCACAGAGACCGGAAAGACACAAGAGTGTTTAATTTACTTTGTAACATGATGAGAGTAGAATACGTTTGAACATGCACCCAAGAGGAAAAATGACTGACCAGGTTTTGCATCTGATTAGTCGAAGGGTTGGCGCGAGTTTTCTGGATCAATCACAACCCCTGCGAGGTAAAACCAGAGCGATGACATTAAATAAGAAAGGGCTTTATTCGTAAGAGACAGTAGGCCTAGAGTCTTAAAATATCTTGAGAGAGAACACTTGCATAGGTCCTGCAGTGCAGGGGAATGTAGGTCTGATCGTTTTCTTCTTCTCATTTTCTTGGCTGTCTAATATTTCAGATGATCACAATGATGTTAGGAGTGAAAGCGGAAGCGAGGTAGATGCGTCTAAATTTGTACCAGGGGAACACCGCACGGTGATAGGTGTGCGCCCATCAGACGTGACCGTGAAGGTACAAGACATCACCGATATCAGACAGCTGGAGACGTTGATGCGTGTTCATGTTATGCTGGCCCAGGTCGCAGGACACTCGTCACCACACTCGAGGGACTATGTACTGCTAGCTTACGCCTTCCTCTACAGGATATGGCAGGTAAAACAAAATTAGCTTTTAAAAATAATATAATGTATTGGTGGAGAACAGGAGAACAAAAGTCTCGTCAATAGCAAACGCGGGTCACCATGGCAACAAAGCCACAGCCCATCTCGGTTTCTTGCAATTTCAACATAACTCTGAACGACGACGACGACGGTCTCCAACAGGAATGTGATTATACAGGATTTATGTGGGTGTTTAAACAAGGTTTGGTGAAGACGGGCTTAAGAACAGCCCTGTTCACTGACGAGAGTGTCCTTAATAGAGCCACTACTGTACTACTAAGACTGCTGGATTAGTTTGGTGTTAAGTCAGCTTCCTATGCCTCGTGACTTGGCCTTGTAGAATACGATGGTGAAAATCGTCTCTCGTGTGTAGGTCTCAATCTCTTCAGCTGAGCGAATACAAAAGGAAGGAGGAAAACCAGGGGAGATAGCTCCCTCTAAAAAGGGAAAAGAAAAAAGCAAGGAAGTTAAAGAGGTTAGTACATCACTGAACTCCGTTCAGTATTCACATAAATCATGTTACAGTGATTGGCTAGACCCCAGAGATAGACGTTTGGACAACCTGAGCGGTAATCATCTTGAGGTCTAGTGAGGAGTTGTTAGTTGTTCGAGCGTTAAATCTGGTTCGTGAAAACAGATTGATCAGCTTCGCCGTCGTGTCATTGGCTATAACCAGTTTCTCGGAGTCAGCTGTTGAAAGTCGTTCGTGCTGCGGGTGAATTTGATGATGCTCTCACATGATGTAAAAAAATGTTAATGGCTGATTGCAACAATTATGTTATGTAAGTACCGTAAGCCATGAGTATTTGGGGAAAGAGCCAAACTTTATTTAAAAAAAAATTACTTTTTGTTTCACTTTTAGTCTCAAACAAAAGTGGATAAATCGACAGTGAAGACGTTATTTCCGAGCACAATGGAAGGTTGGGCTACTTTTGAACTATCCGAAAAGGTAAATGGCTTTTGTTTGCTTTTGAAATGCTCAATTGGTTCCGCTAGATGAGTGGATCCTTCAGCTCCTTGATCACCTTGTTTTATTGCTGTATTCCCTCTCTGACTCGTAGCTTCAAGAATATTTCAAGTGTGACATCACTGGGACAATGATTAACAAAGCAACCTTCTTGAAGCCGGTAAGCGCTAGAAACAAAGTCAGATATCAGTTTCGTTCTCAATCAATCAATCAATCAATCATCCAATAATCTTTATTTGTACACGATAAGTATTTAAAACGACACTTCGCTTGTGGGGTCGTGTCTAAATAATTAAGTAAGATAACTAATGAATTAGAGAATAAATAGGATATACCCAGCTAAAATCATATCACTACTTACTACTTACAAGTCTAAAACGATAAAAGCTTAAAATTCCGATAAAAAACAAAGTGGTACTCTAATATCGTCTAATTATTAACACTAATTATACTTAAAATCTTCCTCCCTTCTGGTTAATGTTTGAGGGGAGATACAGTCGAAATCAAGGTGTAGCAAAGCCTTAGGTCGTCTTGCCATAATCGCCTATTTCTTAACATTGTCTATATCGTCATTGTAGTGTAGATGCAACAATAAATGCTATCCTAGAAATGCAAAAAAAGAGATGATTTTAGTCCGTTTGGATGGAAATTGATGGACTGGTTTTGAAATTTTTGTCTCAAACTCCATTTTGTACCGTTTTCAAGATCGTTTTCGCCGAAGAGTAAAATTTGTTTTTCGAGGTTTAGCTGACTGTCTCCACTGATTGGTCTCCTTCCTCTTTTCATTTCCAGTAAGTTTTTCTTGAGAAATATCCACGATGAGTTTTCCTCATTGAAGTTAAAGCGAAAATATGTGCGATGGATTGAAGAATCCACGATTGACAGTAGTATCAGCCATTTCTCTGTGCAATTCTAGTGGACGTCACTTTGGAGTGTTTGCTGCTGTTATTTTTTAGATTTATTAGTATTATTATTTATTTTAACACAATGAACATGGTACGCATCGTCTGATTGGTCAATTCAGTTTCCAAGTGAATGCTTATCAGGTTATAGAGCCCGTATGTAACTAGTTACGCCATAAAAGCACAAGAACGCATTTTTCCGGGCTCTATAGCCATTTGGGATGGCTTCTCTTGTGTTCTTCCAACATCCCGTGCGGGTTTTTCAGGTTATAGAGCCCGGAAAAATGCGTTTTATTACTTGAATAGATATTTCATGGCGGTGTTATTGTTCTTTCCAGATGCTGAGTCTGTACCATATGCAAGCGTTGTTCCGTGATCTGCGTGACCTGGGTTATCACCAGTTGGCGCTGCCTGTTGTCGCCATGCAACAGCTGATAGCGGACCTGGTGTTTGACAACAGTCAGTTGAAGAAACTTGTTCATCTGAGGTGAAGAGTCTCCTTAAGTATCTGTATTTTCATTTTTCTTTATTCCTGTTGTTACTCTGCACATTAATTTGTTTTTCACAGTCTTTCTCCTCCTCCTTAGCTTTGAGTCTCAGTTCCTGTTCGGCTAACTAACTCTGGTTGTTTTCGGTGCTCCACGCCTTGTGAAATACGTATGAGGGTCTTTCTGATCAATCTGTCGCATGTTCTTTTTTTTTTTTCATAACTTCTTTATCCTTTTCCGCTTTTTCCTTTCGTTTTGAATTAGCATATTGAAATTCTGAAAGAAAACGGTCAGAAACTTATACGAGTGTGATGCAGCAAAAGGAAAGGGCTTTTGCATGGTTGACAGATTGCTTTGCTCGTGCGAGGCTAGTCCTCAATAGAACTCTTGTTTAGATAACTGATTAAATTCTGACGCTCCGATGAAGGGCTAACGCTCGAAACGTCAGCCTTTGTAATCGTTACGGTGGCCAATTTACCATTTCAACTTTGTTGATATATCCAAATTATTTCGTTACCCCCACCGACGCAGCCCCAAACAGTTTCTTTAGAAACTATCAGCCTTTATTCCTGATTAAATTCTGGACGGCTTGAAAGGACTTCGCTATCGGAATTAGGTGAAGAATTTGTCACTCGAACGTTAGCAGCTTGTAGAAATAAACTGTTCAGTTTCAACCAATCCTCTTCATCTCTTTAGCGACAATAGGCAACAATTGCTCAGTTTGCTGTGATTTTATTGCTTGTTTCACTGAGATAATGTACTCAGGGGTTTACCATTCAAAATGACAAAACTTTTGAAAAAGATTGAAAATACAAGAGTCAAAGTCTCCAGGCCCCGGTTGTTGGAAGGGTGGATAACGCTATGCTCTGGATAAAACTCTGTCCAGTGGATAACGCTATGCCCTGGATAAAACTCTGTCCAGTGGATAACGCTGTGCGTTTTGCTATCACGCATCCGCCGGATAGCGACTTATCCGTTGGATAGCGTTATCTACCCTTTATACAACTGGGCCCTGATCGTTATCACGCCCACTACTTCCGCTTAGAGTTACATGAAGGATTAGTTTACCGTTTACCTTTTGTTGAAGCCACTTGGTTCACGTTTTGTTGTTAGTATTGTTGTCTCAGGGTTACGTAGCCGTCTAGTGAACTAATTGTTTTGTGTATTTCTGTTCTAGAGCCTTGGAGTTGTGTCAGGAGCTGAACTTGCCCTCGGGTGTGGCCTATCACGAGAGGTGCGCTGGCCACATGTTATTGACAGAGCAAGAGCAAGCTAAGTGAGTCAATCGATTGAGACATAGCACTTTGGTTACTTCCTTTGACTTTCCTTCTCTTAGATAGGGGTCTGGTGAACAACTAAATACTTCTATGTTTAGTACGAAGTCAAATGATAACAATGTGGTCAATTACGAGGAAGGAGGATTTGTTTAATTAACGATCAATCCATGGATCAATTAATCTTTATTTCTAAATATGTCTTATGAACATTTCATATTAAAATGCGATTAACTTTAAAAGTCGTCCACCTTGGGCTGCTTTCTGATCTCTCTAATCACTTGTTTCTCAAAATGTGAAGTGTAAGTGTCCTTACTATTCACGCAAATGTTTTTCAAGGAAATCGCACGGCAGCCGACAAATGTTCGTTAAGTCTCAAAAAATGAAACTTAAAGGCCACCACCTTAAAGGCTGTATCGTAAAATGCTGACTTCTGATTCAGTTATGCTCGGAGGCAGGCTTCTTTCAAAGTCATTCACATCACTTTTATTGTTAGTATCGTCATTTTTTTTTTGGTTTTCACCAGATCACGAGAGGAAATCGAGATGTGGAAAGAAAAACAGCGCCAGGTGAAAGCCGAAGAAGAAAAATCCAAAAACAACAAAAGTGTGGTGTCTGACGCCAGGATATTAAATCTGGCAGTCAGACCTCAAGCACCCGGCGCAGCAGATATTGTTGAGGAGGATTCATGGAACAAACATAAATGGGTGATAAGTGACGTGTGCTATCGGGAATTATGGACTGAGCAGGCTGAAATACTTATCCGGCAGGTACAGCTGACTAAATGGTTACTTCCTAAATTGTGGTCATAAGTGTCCAATTAGCATACACGTGCAGGTCTTTCTTCACGTTTAAATGTTTCTGATCATCCTTTCCACTTAGGGCCAGTTTCTGCCGGCTCGACAGCTATTAAGCGAGGCAAATCTATCAGCAAGGGTGAGTCCGTTCGGACATCTTCATGAATGTCAGTCACATTTCTATGGCCTAGACTAAGAAAAAAAAAGTTTTCTAAACAGTTTAAAGGAATTGTCAAATATGGATCCGAAAATACTCCTCTTCTATTCTTTTAATGTAAGACGCGTTTCTGATAAAAGGCCAGACTATAAAAGGCCAGACTATAAAAGGCCAGACTATAAAAGGCCAGACTATAAAAGGCCAGACTATTACATTGTAGAGAACGAGACTTTGTGCGTGATGCTCAACGAGTTTGCTTACGAGTTATGAAAGGTATCTGATGGCTCTCGAAAACGTTTCAAAATCTTGGTTTTATTCGGATTACCAGTTGTTCTTCCTTATCAATTACAATCTGAGTTAAAATTCTGAATTAAGAGGGTGCTTTTGTATGATTTGATTAAAGTAGGATTATTACGCATTACGGAAGTTCATTGTTTTGATAAACTTGTTTCTTTTCTTTCTTTTTTGATGCTCAGGCGTTTGACGACAAGCGAACTCTTGCCAACATTCTGGTGCACTTATCGGTCATGGCTTTAGCAGAGTCAAACTGGGGACAAGCTACTTCACTGTTACTTGAAGCACAGGTTATTATCGTTCTAATTTGTTTATAACACCACCGGATTCCACTTTTGGGCGAAATAGGTCTCTTGAACTAAGCTGCGTTTATCACAGCTTTAATTTAAGGCAATCAGCTCAAGATTCCTAAAAATGTAATGAAAAGGTTTCTCTTCTGTGTAAGATCTGAAGTGGGATAAACACGGGCAGCTGTGATGGCGGCGGGTTGCTTCGCTCCCAACTTTAGTCCTCATAGACTAATTGTTAGGGAAACCAACTAACGTTTGGTTGGTATGGGTCAAGTACCGTAGAAGCCTACAATCTCCTTTTAGACTGTCTGAGGTGGATCGAGCTATGAAGATCAGTTTGTCACTTTTATCAATATTACTTTGTCAATTATCGACATATGATTTAATGAAAACTTTAAGAGAAGCAATTCATTTAATCTGATTACCCGACTAGTTACAATGTTTCGATATGTTGTATGTGCCCATGTTCTTTCTAGAAACTTCATGGCGATCAAAGATTTTGGTTGACGACTACTTTGCTGTTGTGTGAAGCCTCGTTAGCTAAGGTCGACAAGAATTCCACCATGTTAAACACACCGTATCCTCCAGCCAAAGACAGGGTAATCACCTCTTCTTTCCTTCCTTTGCGTCAAGCTTTCTCCGGGAGAATGTTTGTCAAGACATGCTAACACAAAAAGATCGGGCGCAATGCCCACTAAAGGTTTAAGGGCTCTCTCGGTGAGGTGGCATCCTAAGGTCGAGCCGTAAGCAGGTTCATTGTGTTGTGTTACTGGGCAAGACACCCACCTCTCACACCACCTCTCTCGGTCAGGGCTATAAATGAGTATCAGCGAAGTGTCAGAGAAACCTAGGGTTGCCACAAGAAGCCGATAGGCGGCGGAAACCCGCACATCATTCAGCACTTCGTGAATTGTGATCGAAGACAGAAAATAAGTATTTTTGAACTGGTTCTAGCACTAATGTCTGGCTAAAAAATATACTTAAATATGTCCCAGAGTGCTTGAAATCACGTCTCAGAGAGTTTCAAATGTCAAAATTTTCCAGGGGAGTATGCCCCCCCCCCCCCCCCAGAAGGGTGTGTTGCTTTGTATAATCAAATTTTGGCGCTTACTCAATCAGATCAAACATCTATTACACTCTTTTTTGGGAGGGAGGGAGGGGGATTAAGTAACCTGCCATAGACTAACATTCCTTCAAGGAGTAGTAGCATTGCTCCCAGTAGCTTCTTGTTAAGAAACTGGAGTAAGCTCTTATAAAAATGCAGATTTCTCTCGTATACAGACGTAACCATGCGTTCTTGAGACCGTATAGATATATCCTTTGATCAGGTATTGATTAACAAAGTTGTAGTGTCAGCTGTGTGATTTATCCACTTTTGCAAAGTACCACTTTGTGAAGGTAACTTTGTAGATGCCAATGATAGTTTCTCATTTTTCCAGGCAGGCGATGTTTTATTACGTGCAAGAAATGTTTTCCGGGACCTGGCTGAAGACAACCCTAATAAAGCTAATTTGGCGGAATACATTGAGGCAGTCCTCGAAGCAAGGTATTTACCGCATCGTAATTTGGTTTTATAGCCTGAGTTGATAATGTAAATTGGCCACAGTAAAGAGTTTCAAAGCTGACGTGTCTCGCGGTAGCTCTTCGTCAGAGCGAATGCAGTGTCAGTGCCAGTAGTGTCAGGAAGTACTTACTACAGACTTTGGAATAAAAACCAAGGAGTTTTCAATTAAAAAAAAAAGGTGTGGTAAATTACGGAATATTTGACAAACATCGCAAGGAAGCAGGAACGCCGCTAAATTAATATACACAAATTGCTTGACACACGGAAAAGCCCACGCCGAAGTTGAAATTTTTCTGCAACTGAATTATTCGGTAGTTAGCGTAAAGATTTTAGCACTAATCCCAGAGTCTTGGCTGTCAATGGTGTTTTCTATTTTCATTCTCAGCATAATTAACCTTTTCACGATTATCTGGAGTATTGTCATCTCCTGGCAAATAACCCTTTCAGAGTTCTAAAAACCCAGGCATTCAGAATGAAGCTAACTGCTAAACCTTTCTGGTGAAATGACTTTCCTTTGCTTGTGAATAAAAATCGCTTTCATTACAAAGGCCTTGCACTCAGTCTCCGTTTAACAGAGAAGCCTGGGCCATCTCGGAAATAAATTTTCACACTGCTAATGCTGCGATGGTTCTGAATTAGTCCGTCCTGTGTTCTCTTTGATTTCTTATGAATGCCTTCATTTCAGGCTGGGTACTTTACTGTCTGATTACGCTGTCAATAATCCTCATTTGAGAAAGCAAGAGTATTCCCATAAGGACTTGATTATCGCCTGCAAGGTTGGTGATCCTAATGCTAATTTCCTGTCTACTTTGATTTGTATCAAGTAATGTAATTTCGTAAACATGTTGCTACCTTTGATATGTATTTTTCTAAATCTATTTGTCTGATTCGTTTTTTTTTTTTTTCTTAAAAAAATAAGAATAATTCGTTTTTAAATCAGCCAATTTAAAAATTGAGGCTTTCATTAAGCAAACAAGTAGTTTCTACCAAAATAGATTAGGAACTCAAGACTTACTTCAAATGAGAAGCATGAGACGATTGTAATGTTGTCCACAATTCTTTTTTTTTTTTAAGAGAGATTGGTTTCACTCCCAACTAAATAACATAAACGAAGGAGTGTGAAAAAAAGGACTTTTATATAGTCTCTCACTGTTCACAGCATCTGTCCCGTGCGGCGGAGAAACTAAGTTCACTGGGTCACAGACGAGAGGCTGTTAAGGTCATGATGAAACTTGTAGCCATCAAGAGAGCCTTTGCTGAGGATAGTATCACCCCTGAGGAAAGACAAGACAACCTTCTCGAGGTACCCACGCAAGTTCACTCGCGCGGGCAGTTTTCTGCAGTCAAACACGAATGAACGAAGTGGAGTGGCAGTGCGCACTCCTAAAGAGGGAGATTACGTTTTCTTGAACAGAACAACTTTGGCAAAGAGGAGGATACACGCATTTATCAAACACTGTAAAAAATATTATGATCACAGGCTGAAATGTTCTTGATTAGAACTACTTTGAAAGTATCAAATGCATGTATGAGCAGAAATACACGCGTTTAACGCATACACCAAGGTAAGGTACACATGATGGCTTGTCTGACTTGTCTATTCCAATTTTTTGTAGGCGTTCGATATCCTGAAAGCAGCTGTGAGTCTATCTAATGCTGTATTACATGATGTCCAGTCCATTTCCAGTCTGTCAGAGGTGGGTGTCGCTATTCCAATCACTCGATACTTGAGTTGTTCCAAGTCACGCTTGCAATCAGCGTCAAAATTAGCTGACGCATCATGTTTGAAGAGTTCTATTAGTTGGTACATCATGTTTGAAGAGTTCTATTTATGTTGAAAATAACACTCCAGTTTCTACCACACTCTAAATAATTAGGAAGACCCCCCTTCCCCATTGTGGAGGCACGGTGGCCTCACGGTTGGTGCGCTCCACTCCGGATCGAGTGGTCCGGGTTCGAGCCCCAGCCGGGACATTGTGTTGTGTTCATTGTGTTGTGTTCTTACACTTTACTCTCACAGCGCCTCTCTTCACCCAGTTGTTTAAATGGGTACCGGCAAATCTAATGCTGGGAAGTAAACCTGCGATGGACTAGCATCCCATCCAGGGGGGAGTAGAAATACTCCTAGTCACCTCATTCTACAGAAACAGGAGTTAAGCACCGGCCTGATGGGCCACTGGCTCGTAAACAGACTTTACCTTTACCCTTCCCCATTGAATGTTGGCTGAAAATTCATGGAATCACGTTACAAAATTCTATGTTGGCTGCTGAAAAGTTCGCGATACAACATTGTTTTGGGGGACAAGGGAGCGAACAGGTTAACTTGACGGGGCAAAAGAGATAAAATTGAAATAGTAGGTGGTTGAAAAGATCAATGTGTCAACAAGTTTCTCCCCGATTGAAGGTCCAAATTTGCTTTATCTTCAGCTCCGTAACCTGAACTTGCCTGTTCAGCGAGAGGCAGTGGACGCAAAGCTTGTCATCTCAGAGCTAATGGTTGACATGTTGAAACTGTTTTCCAGTGAAGATCGAGGAAAACGAGAATTAGAGACACGGAAGGGGAATATCCAGAAGGTAAGGAGGATCGTTTTACAACACAATACAATACAATACAATACAACACAATACAATACAACACAATACAATACAAGCTAATTGTGTTATGCGCTTAGACTTTTCTGCATACTTTGGCTACTTGCTTTTCAAATTTTAGTTTGTCGTCTATCGTTACTCCAAGCATTTCTAAATCTTCCATACTGGGGATTTCTGTGTTTTCATATTAAAACTGAGGCGCGGTTTGCGTCTTTCCCATGACGATTGCTTGGTACTTTGCTGGGTTTCTTCTCGTACCATTTTCCTCATACCATATGTCTACACGAGCGGACTCTTTGTCGGCGTAAAATATTTGCGTGTCATCTGCAAATAGCCGACAAACTGCTGTGTTTGATGACATGGACGAGATCGTTTATGAATATCAAAAGACCTAGGACACTTCCTTGTGGAATTCCTGCTGAAATTCTTTGCCAATTTGAGAACTTTGTAAGGTAATTCTTGACGAGGTTGGAGGTGTTGTCGTCAGCCCCGTAAGCCCTGAACTTTTCTACTAATAAGTCATTTGGCAGTGTATCAAAGGCCTTAGATAGGTCTCTAGTAAATTAAACTGAGATTTATTGTTTATATTCTAAATGCCACCGGTTCATGTTCCCTTCTCGCTCAGAGCTAGAGTCTCTATTGCAAAATGGCCAGCAATGCAACGTTGATTTTGTTTGTCTACAATGAACTCGTCTTGATTTTCTAATTGATGGAAAAGTTGTTAACGGATTTCCAAAGAGAATTGTGATTGCGATCAACACGAAAGTATCAGTGTATGATTTCTTGATTAGCAGGTTTCAAGGGAACCAATCAGATTGCATTTTTACCAATGGTGGGCTGCGAGTGTTTGTTGCCAGAAGATGCTCTTTTTTAATTAAAGATATTTTGATTAAATTTCGTAGTAAATGTATTAATGGGAAAGAAAAAGGAACTAATTGACTTTGATACCTTTTTTGCAGATGATAGACGACTACGTTGGTGTGGAGCTTTCGCCAACTGAGAAACAGAGAAAGTGGCGAGAAGTAACTGGGTAATCTTTAAAGAGCCATCCCCTCTTTTTCTTTCATTAATCTCTTATCAAACTCCAAGGTGATGATATTCCTAATTGTTTTCGAAATTTTGCCGTTGTTTGAGTTTCTCATAAGACTGCGATGATCATTTGGTCACCTCACGTATTTTCGTCGGTGACTCGTTAGATTTCGATGAACGTTTGGGTTATCATCGTCTATGTTTTACTCAGTATTCCATGCACTCCTCATTCCTTACTCTTGTTGTATTTTATTCCAAGAACTCTCGCCGAGGACACTTTGATGCAGCTATCTATGGCGCATGGCCTTACGGGTAACGTGGCATATCTCAGGGCTAAGGTAGGGAATATGATACGAGATGACGACGACTTGTTTGAACTTGGCGCGACATGAAGCAATTGTCAATTGAAGATCGAAAGTAATCCTAGATGGACCTTCATCATGCGGAAGTCATTTTCTTTCCCCGGGTGCAGAAGATCTGTTTATGTCTGTGCAAATTCTCCCTCGAAAGGAGACCAGAGGGTCGCGCACAAAACTTTGTATCCTCTAAACTCGACGCAGCCGCTGCGCGGTCAAGGGTTAATTGTATTGGTTTTGCTTTAGTTCACTCTGTGATTGCGCTTGAAAACTCGCGTCACCTTGGCAACCACCGAGATGTAAAACAAAGATCAATCGTTAAATCCCGACGCGGCTGTTCATCTGCGTTATCCCACGCTCATGGCAATCTGCTTATTTACGTGGAATTGTCATAAAATCTTTGTCTATTCCTTTATTTCAAGGAAAGGTGACCTTCATGTTTACATTCCTAGCATGTTATCACCAAAACAATCATTTTTTTCATATCTTTGAAACGTAAGAATGAAGTTAATTTTTCTAGCTGATCGAAGATTTATTTATCACTTCCTCTTGTACCTTGGCAGGCACTTTACATCCTCGGCCGCTGCTTGGGTGTACTAGCGGCGCACACGGCTCCTGATTCAGATACCCAGTGGAAGGAATTAGAGGTGAGGCGAATAACACTTTCGCGCGTCTTAGTCTATATGTAACAATGCTAAATTCCTAATCCTTTTATTGAAGGTTTTTGTTTCGGACTTTTGCGCCAGAGGCGCAGTTGAATTTCAACTGAATTACGAAGTACCTCAGGTTAGTTTTCAACACCATAGAGCGATATTCTTGAATTTTGTTCAAATTATTTTCAATTGAAGGCATAATTCGTTTGTTTTGAGAACTAATTACAGTCAGAGTGCAAACTGAGGGCTGAAGTGTTAAAAGAGGAACAGCAAGGTTCTTTTGTTGCAAAAACGTTCTGCAGCTGTTCAGCAAACTGTTCAGCGTTCAAAACCAGCTTTAAATTAGCCAAACGTTTTACCTAAATGTCGACTTCAGCGAATAATGTTACGAAGGCCTAGTGCAAACAGTGGACAACCAATCATTTATCTCACACAACCTCCTTCTAAAGAAATCTCCAAGTGCATTGCTTGTCGTTTAATGTGTTTCAGTAACCGGCCCAAGTTGTTTTTCTATCAAAAACCTGGGGAGGCCACTAAATACTCAGCCAGTGAGAGCCGTTTTGGTCCAGTTGTACCTTTTCTAGTGTTTGTTCCCCAATCATATCGCATGTCTGTTTTGTAATATGACAGAATTTAAATAAGAATACCTGCGAAAGCCTTAACGTTTTGTATTATATTGACAGGTACCGCACGATGAATCTGAAGTGGACAACGTAGCCAAGCCTCTAAACCCGGCCGTTGAAGAATCGGCACCGGGTGACCAGGACACTGGCGATATTGAAATCGAGGCTCCCCAGAATCTATCGAGGGAGTTTGTTAAACTCACCAATCAAGCGCTTCAGCTAAATGTAAGCACCTTCACTTGAGATCGTTAGCCATGTTATCTCTTTAGAACTAGACTACAGGCAGTCTTTCCTTTATGGCGGAGTCCGTCGCACAAGTTAGCGTTCCACACGGAACTCTTGGAGTGACGTCGATGTGCTGCGAAGGCACCTCGCTCATGGAGCATGTCTAAATTTTTCCTCTGTTTCAGGCTGAATTTTCAACTTCTAAGAGATATCTTAGCCAAGCAGTGGATTGTCTGTCACAGTGTGTACAGATAGGACTTAAACACGGCTTCAAAGTTAGTACATTTCACTTCATGTTCTTAGTTAGTCAGTCTAGTTGATGTGTCGAGGTAGGCTATACGATCTTCTTCGGAGCTAGTTGGATTTCTCGTGAGAGTCGGTTTTGTGGCAGTACTGGAAAAGCTCCTTTGCTAAATCCCGCCAACTAGTACTTGGCAAAAGGTGTTAAGCCAAACGAATCTGTTAATCCCTTGCAGTCGGAGCTCGTCTAAGTTTCTATAGCTTGAAATGAGCAAGAACATATTTTGCTACACTACCTGAATACAGTGTCAATCCACCGAAGGCTACCCGAAACATTTTGAAAGGATCTCTTGGCAGTTTTGCAGTACCAATTTATGCTCTTGGGTGTAAGGGCAGCATTGTGAGATTCCGAGTATTTTGTTCATGAGCTTGACACAAATAGCCCTCTAGGCTAACCCTTGTTACACGCACGCGTACCAAAACAGTGGATAGCTTTAAAGGACTGCTCTGATTGGCTCTGACTTGGCTAACTCCGTTTACATTTTGCCATTCACCTCCGAGCACCTCGCGCGGGATTTGCGCCCGAAAACATTGTAATCGTTGCAAGAATAAATGAGTTAAAATCATCTTTTTGTGCTATACTATCTCGTTGTGTTAGTATTAGAGACCTTAAGATCGAGGTTTGGCCATCTTGCCGCAAACGGCAAACTGCGGTCTGCCTTTAGCGGTTTCACGTTAGCCGTCTGCCCATATTTGGGACTTAGATTCGCGGGTGATGGCACTGATGAATTATGTGAAATTAGTACAAAAACAAGATGGCTGCTGCCCGAAGGTGAGACGTGGATTAATGCGTTTGTTGGATTTTATTGATTACTTAAGGAGAGTAGAACACTAAATCATTGATCCTCTATAAAATTAGGCAAGACTACAAAGATCTGTTGGACATTATGTAGCTGGATTATAGTTGTTCTGAAGGGTCGTCGTGGAGCGATGAAGATCTCGATTTCTTATTTCATGAAGCAGCTTTGTGTGCTTGGCCACCTGAACGGAGCCATCTGGGAAACAAAATAAATATTCATGCATTCACATATCATCACCAATTGGCTTTTGTTTAACCTCAAAGTAATCTGACTGGAAAAACAGTTTTAATACCAAATAGCCGGCCGCCATGTTTGTTTTCATTTCTTCGTTCACTTCTATTTTAACTGAGAAATCGTCTTCAAAATTACGTTTCTATGAAAAAGAATTCGATAATTAATAGGCGAAAGAGTTAAGAAAAAGTAGTATTTCCTCTCAAACGTACGATTGTGATGTTTTTGGGTGCAAAAAACCTTTCGGTAAATCCCTTACCTCTTGTGTGGTTCACCCGTAAACCTGAAACTGCAAACGTGACGACAAGACACTGGTCACGTGACGTTCGCGGTTCGCGGGAAATGCCTGAAAACCTCGATCTTAAGGTCCCTTTTACCATGACAACTATTCACCTCAGCGTTGGAGGCTAGTGGTGGATATTTACCTCGTCGCTTCGCTTCCGGTAGATGTCCACCACTAACCACCTCCATGTCGATGAACAGTTGTTCACTATATGCTCACATCTGTATACTAGATGTGTTGAGTTCTGTCTTCCCTTTTTTTTTTTTGTGGCCTTGGTCAGGATATTGTCGGTAACGCAGCCCGTGAACTGATGGATTCTATTGGCGCTCATGATCCACTCACCTCCTCGCAATATCTGGCGCTTTTTCAGGTATCTTTGACGGTTGAAAACTTGTTCCTTGTTAGTTTTTATTTCAGTCAAACTTTAACAGGTGTTTCTGTTGGATCCTTTTAGTATAATTTTTGGTCAGTGATGTTGTTGATGTTAGTCTAATGTCTAAGCTCCATTAAGGAGATTGAAGTCTTTGATTTTAATCATCCACGCCAGTAAAATTAAGTGTTTGTTGTTTTTGTTGTTGTAGAGGGCATTTCATCGCCAACAGATCATTTTATTACAGGGGATTGCTTAAGGTTTTGTGGTGGGGATCATGGACTTTAGCCTGAGACTTCCTCTGCTCTATGAAATGTTCTTCCTTCGCTATTTAAAGCCAAAATTTGAAGCTTCTCTTTTGCAGCGGGAAGTCTGGGTACGAGGCAGCCATGGCTGCATTCATGGGCTGGAAAAACACTCTATCAAATCAGTGTGCCGATTCCTGATTAAGCCAAAACTGTATCGTGAAGAAAGGGGCGGTTTCATAACTAATTCAAGAATAGCTTTATCCTGGTAAAAACATAGGATTTCTAGGAAACTATGCAGTACAGCACTCAGATAGGATCTTTCTTATTCCCCTCATTCCACTGTTGAAATAACTGTATAAGCAAGTACAAATATCCCTATGCAGTTGACTATTCACATTATAGACGTCTGATATCCAATTGCCTTTCCACTTTTGTTTTGCTTAGAGTTGCCATGCATCTGAGGTTCTGGAAGGTGTGTTAAGGCGAGTTCAGCAGGACCCTTCTGTCTCTCGTCAGGCAGCTTTACTACACCAGAGAAAACTACTCGCTAACGTGGCGTTCTTGAGTGATACGTCATCGAGTATTTTGGCCTCAAATTCTAACCATCTTGCCGACTGTGAGGTAAAGAAAATTAAGCTTAACTAAGAGTCGTTGATAGACTCCAAATTCAATGCGAAGGAAGTCTTATGGAGGTTTCGCCCGTTGCATTGCTCCTTACCAGTTCGCCACAATTACGACGAGTTCGCCCATGAAATATATAAATTCTCTCCCCTCCCTTTTCCAGTTCCCCCCCCCCCCCCTCCTCCAAATCTCAACTCGTTTCCTTACGGCAGAGCGTAATCCTTCATTCGAAGTTGGGAATAATGACGGTCCTAGTAAAGATCTCAGGATGTCGGATTCGCTAGAAAAGGAGCACTTTCTGCCTTAAGGAAACGAGTTGAAATTTTTTGAGGATATGTGGCAAAGGTTGGGTTAAACTTGTGACATTCTATGGAGCGAACTCGTTCATGGGGGCGAACTTGCAATGGAGCGAACCCATCAGTTGCCTTGGTACAGTGTAATCTCTTTTTCTCGATTTAGGAGACGACACTATTTTTGGATGCAAATGCTTCTATTTAAACAATAGATCACATTTTTTAGGGCTCTCTAACTTGACAAAGCCACGCGGGATGTTGGGAGAACTCGGGTAAAGGTTTTAAATCACGAGCCGAAAACGAGTGAGTTATGGACTTTCCGAATGTTCTCCCAACATCCCAAATGGCTTTATCATGTTGTAGAGCCCAAAAAAATGCGCTCTATTGCTTTTATGACGTAACTAGTTACATGCGGGCTCTATAACCTGATAAAGCATCCGCATGGAAACTGAATTGACCAATCAGAGGATGCGTACTACGTTCATTAGGCTATAACACCTTATATATATGTTACCTTCACTGAATGAAAACCTCTATTCAAAGGAAACTTTTGGCAGTCTAGTTGTTTTCCCCCGAGCGTATCTTAATGTTGTGTTTACCCGCTTACGTTGTTGGTTGACTTCCATAGCCTTGGAGACGGTTAACAATCACAAGAAGTCATTTAGAACTGACTCGTGAGTTTTCAAGCTTGAATACTCAGTTTGTTGTGCTCCAGCATTCTCCCGATAGGTGAGCAGTCAAATTTTTTGCGTTAAACTTTTTTTGTATCCATATTTTGCTATGACTGAGTTCGTATCTGTACCTCTTGCTCTTCTTCGGTTTCGTCGGTAAATTAAAGTTAGCAGACAGTGTCGGGCCCCATTAAGCGATGACAACCAGTTAACCAGTAATGGCTATCAGCAGTATTGTAAATACTGTAGTGTTAACTTGATTTTCTTCCTCATTGTCCAGTCCTTGCTATCTAATTGGAAGTTTAACTTGAAAAAGTTTATTGCGCGTTGAATGTTTTTTGTACCATATATTTGCGAAGTATGGTTTTTTTTTTTTTAAAAACTTATTTTGATGTTCTCATTTCACATCAACGTGTGTTACAGATGTTACCTTTACGGAGCTGTGCTGGATAAGGGTCGATCTCCTGTACCAAGTGGAAAAGCCAACAAACAAGCATCAACTCTTCCCGGTAAGTACTACACCTTTGTATTCTCCAGAGTAACCCATCCAGGATATTTAATGGGCTAACAAGAGCAGTTTTGTGCAATTCTACTGTTTACTGAACTTGAAAGGCTCTACGCCATGATTCGTGCACCAAAAAAAAAAAAAAAAGAAAGAAAGAAAATTTAATGTGTGCATCGTATACCGATTCCGTTTCAATCTTCCATGTCCTTAGCCTTCCTTTTTTCTTTTTTTCTGTCGTCGGGCTAACTGTTACCTTTTTTCCGGGTTGTTCTTCTAACTTACGGAACAGACATTTTGTAATCTCCCGCAAGGTGAAATTTGTTGTGCGCGGAGCAAAAAAAAAAAAAACTTGATTAATGAATGAGTAAATGAAAGGTCACGATATTACAAAAATTTTTGACTCCTAAAAGGTTCATTCTGCCTCTCTCTATTTTTTCTGATGGTGTAAATATTTCTTTGGTTTTTTTTTTTTAGTTCCTTCAAAGGCCATGATAACCCGCGCAGCTGTGAGTGCAGTGGAACTGGAGCAGCTCATTGAAGAGTTCGGTCAGTTCAAATCGGACACTGCTTCCGAACTCATGAGACGAACCTACGTTAGACACCAGCAAGAGCAGAGGAGAAAGATGTTGGCGAAGCTTGAGGACAACAGTCTACAGGCGGAGAGTCAGGTTAGATCACTGTTACCACCAGATTACTGTAGCCCTTCAATGGTGTCTTTTCGAAAAATCATTCCGACACGCGTCGCTGTTAACAAATCCTCTTTCACCGTAGAGCTAATAAAATGTAGAATCCTGAGAAATAATCATGTAAAGATGTAGTCTTATGATAAAAGCAAGCAAGCCGCTACATCCAAAATTGACGATGTTTGATAAATTGAATTACCTGCCTTACGACCGTCCCTACGCCCTCAAAATTAAATACCTAGTGACTAGGGGTTATCAGTTTCTCTTAGAAGTAGTTTTTGCATATACGAACATGGTTAAGATTGTTTTGTAGCGTGGTTTTTCTTGCTTTATTTTTTACATTTCCTTAGTTTTGAGGGCCACTGGTTTGTCAGCGTAAGCTGTTATGTGTACAAATGAATAAAGGCTGATAGTTTCTAAAGAAACTGTTTGGGGCTGCGTCGGTGGGGATAACGAAATAATTTGGATATATCAACAAAGTTGAAATGGTAAATTGGCCACCGTAACGATTACAAAAGCTGACGTTTCGAGCGTTAGCCCTTCGTCGGAGCTCCGACGAAGGGCTAACGCTCGAAACGTCAGCTTTTGTAATTGTTGTGTGTACACCCTCTTTAAATAAGGTTGACTTACTTACTTACTTACTGTCATTCCGTTGATGTACCATTCCTATCAATTTTGTTGATGAAGGCATAATAAAGAGGGTCGCATACGGCTCGTGTTGACACACCCCAACTGTGGTTACTTATTGAATGATAAATGTTTTATGTTCGTTTGAGCTGGGTAGCGAATTAGAAAATAAACTATTTTGAATTCGGCAAGTAGAAAATTATCCGATCCTCGTCACATATGAAAGCGTTAAAGGAGAAGTATTTGGAACATCAAAAAGGCTTCACACAGAGAACTGAAGTTTTCCGCATATCTCGCTATCATTTAATGATTTTAAATTAATTTTTTACACACAACTATACAGGAACAATTGCCGATTGATTCCAGTCTCTTTGAAAAAGAATCTCAGTTGGAGGTAAGTCGTGCCTCTGGTTTCTATCCTTATGCAAGCACCTGATATTCCCGAATAACCAATGAAATATATCACTGGGTTTTTGGAACTCTGCAAAAGTTGTCAGGTTCTGTTTGTCAAGGCACTGAAGGAATACCGCTTAAAGAGGGAGGCCTTTCGTCCTCAAAATGCACGCCGTGAAGCGACATTAATTTTCGCATCCATGCTTCAAGGTGGCTGATGACCGGGTAGCAGACAGTCTTCAGTGGGAGATCACGATCGAAAACGTTCGGCGAAATTGAGGAAGATTTAACAAAAGTACGATGTTTTCCCCGGCTTTTGTGGACCACACTTCCTCTGTCTGGGAATTGGGGGGGAGGGGGCATCTTCAAACAAGTTTCCTTCGGTTGTTTGTAAACTGCTGACGCAGTCCGGCCAAAGTCCCTCGAAAAGTGTTGTGATGAGCATTTGATCATATCCACATGTTAATTTGCGCAATATAAACATTAAATTATTATTATTATTATTATTATTATTATTATTATTATTATTATTATTATTATCATTACTATTATTATTATGTCTTGAAAAGTATAGTAAAAAGTGCTCTCCGCTGTCTTAGCTTAGATTTTTTTTTTTTTTCATTTCTTTGATGCGTGTTTTGTGCTCATTATTAGTCAGCGACTTGTTTTCCATTTACAATTATATCCTGCGTTTAAATCTATATTTTCCACTGTAGTCGCATTTTAGGGACGTTGTGGCAGCAGTTGAAGCTTACCTGGACCCTATCCTAACTAAACTTCATCCAGCTTTAAAGTAAGACAATTTACAGCACAGAATATTTCATAAAATTCATATCAGTAACAATGTTATTTTGTCAAGCCAGTGACAATATTATAACAAATAAGGGTGCTAACTATTTACAGGAACATTCCGTTTGCAGTTTTTGCACTTTAACGTTTCTTGGCTGAACTTGACTCAAAAGAAGACAGAAAGGGTTCAAAACATCAAAATCTGCTGAAAACACAGAACTAAATACATGCGGTGTTAATCCCACTTGAGGCCCATAAATTACCAAACGTGCATACACTTCATTTTAGTCGAGTATATAGTCACTTTGTCAGATACTTAACCTTTTAACTCCCAGAGGTGATAGACATGTAACTTCTCCCTATAATATCCTTACTTTATCCAGCAAACATGTGTTGAGAATACTCAAACTTATCGGGTAGAAGTTGTTACCTTGATTGAACACCACATTCTCATAACCAATTTACAAGGAAATGTGTGGCAGCTAGAGGGGAGAATTAACAATCAGATCTTGAGAGTTAGAGGGTTACTTCATATTATCCACGTGCACTAAACAGTAGATTGTAGCGGCGGTTAGCGCTAAATTACAAAGTTGTTTTTAAGGCTGTTAAGGCTTTGCTTTAGTTTCTATCTGTTGTGTTTCCTTCAGTCCAGACGCGGTTTCAGAGTCTGTTGTTTTGTTGGCTGATGAGTGGCTGCTTCAGTTACCTCTGGAGGCTCTTAAGACTTTTGCTGTGCCTCAAATTACCAGCATATCGCGTGACTTCTCTCTCCAGTTCCATTATCATCGTGTGCACCCGGCCGAACGTTCAGGTATGAAGCGTTGTGAGGACTACCCTTGAGAATAATGAAAGAATTGGAAGGTCGTCATGTTGAGAAGTACATTCGAAGTTCATCCCGTTGTTGCGCTTCTGGGTTGTGTAACAATAAACAAAAACCCGACGTTATCACAAAACCAAACAGAATAAAAGAAAATGTCACAGTAGGCAAGGAGAACACGAATTAAAGACCAAAATAAATAACCTAAAGCACTGGAAAACGTAAGGTGACAAAGTTACGGTTGGTTTTAGTTTTAAATGGCGTTGGTTATGTGGGTGACACTGACGGGTTTTACAGACCAGTCACGGGGCGAAACAAGGTTGATCCAATGCAGTTCCGGATTGCTCAAGTCACTCAATTTTAAATTACGTTAGTGAAGGCGAAACATGGTCACAGTTTCGTTATAGTGAATTTGATGGTGGTTTCCACTTGAGCTGTCAAAACGTCAATGAAATCACCGACCAAAAGGTCTTTAGAGCACTTAGCAGTAAGATCACACAACGCGAGTGGGTTACGATTTATGTAGTGTTTTAGCCGGTTTAACCATCTTGCATTCTGCATTTGAAGAAAGTACAACTAAAGTCACTGGAAAAGGAGGCAAGAAACCTGACAAAGCAAAATCCGATAAGCCATCTACAGCGAAATCAGGACAAAAGAGTGAGAAAAAGGTAAGACTTCAGCAGTTCAAACAGTTATTTAATTAATTGCTTTGCTATCATTCTTGTTCCCTTCCTTCTTTTGTCCTCGTCAGATGTTTGTCCGTTTGATTGTTCGCACGAATCTGACATGTTTTTTAATTTTTGCTGTTAAGGGGGGTAAAGAGGTTGGAGCTGGTATTCCTAAAGAAGGTCCTGTGGTGGATTTTAACGGAATAAGATGTATCCTTTTACAGCGAGTTCTTCCTATATCAGTTTTTGTTGTATGAATTAGAAGTATATTTTACAACTTTTGATCGAATTCATCAATTCAAAGATTTCCCACTTTTTTTTTTTTTTGGAAGAGGACCTCATTACTAAACTAACGCGGCTAAATTTGGTTTTGCTTTGGTGAGACTTCTTTTAAAAGCACTGAAGCCATTGGTCGATCAAGCCAATCAGATCATGTAGTTCTGTGCAACTTATCAAAATTAAAATAGTTAGAGCCAATTATGACTCTGCAAAAAAAGCATTTTCCCGTTCCAATTACTGCTCGATTTTGATGAGGTAGATGGCACTAGTTGTTCTACAATCATCGCAAAAGGTTCTGATCAAAATGTCGGCAAATACAGAAACTGTAAAACATCTTGACCTTCTATTAGACATTGTCGACCCTTACAACGAGTGCAACGAGCAAGGTAAGACGGGTTACGTAACACTCACTTGCTTTGATATGTTAAGCTGAATCTTACACGTATTTCGATTGATGTTTTACTCATTTTATATGTTAAGCTGAATCTTACACGTATTTCATTGGTTTTGTACTCATTTTATATGTTAAGCTGAATCTTACACGTATTTCGATTGGTGTTTTACTCATTTTATATGTTAAGCTGAATCTTACACGTATTTCGATTGGCTTTTTACTCATTTTATATGTTAAGCTGAATCTTACACGTATTTCGATTGGTTTTTTACTCATTTTATATGTTAAGCTGAATCTTACACGTATTTCGATTGGTGTTTTATTCATTTTATCTATTGGAGGACAGACGCATAAATGACGACACCATGAACAACATTTTTGCTTTCTTATCATATAAAACAAATAGGTTCCATGTTGCCGTGGGTCACTTTATATTTTACACAAACTGGCAGTATTGTCGCAATCTGATTGGCCAATTTGCCTTTGTCGATAAGAGTATAGCCAACGCTGTCGCGTCGTTTTATTTGACGTCGATATTGCAGTAAAAAACAAATCGACAGAGGTTCAGTGGGGTCTGTACTTGGCTACGACTTGCGAGTCCTCAACATTTTGACCACTGTGATTACGAATATCATTGTTGATAAGAGTGCAGACCACGCTAAACCACTGTCGATTTATTAATTCTCTGGTTGCCACTTTTTTGTTCTTACCACATTTTTGACGTTATCTTTGATCTATTACTAAGCAGACGCATGGCAACATGGAATCTACTTAAGTTGATAATCTTTTGCCATTTAATTGATGACTCCATTCGATTTTGGATACACGGTAGAGATGTTTCTTTTATTGATGTATGTAGGTGATGATAACCCAAGTAAGGTAATAAGTGATATCGTGGCTAAATACAAGAATTTTACATCGAAGTGGAATGGTATATCAGGCAGTGACCACCTTCCAAGGTATGTCTTGAATCTATTCCGTATTCACAAAATATTTTATTGTATATTCCAACGTGCGAAGTTGCAGTGGCTTCTTTTGATTTGACAGTGTATTTTGGTCAAGTGTCCTGGACCCAAAACCAGAGCAATCACAACAGCCAATCAGGAATACTGTGTATCTCATAATGAAAACAAACAAACAGCCTGAAGCGCGGGAAAACGTGACAGATCAAGCCGCGGTTGGTTTTGGTTTTACATCTGATTGGCTGAGAAAGCAGCGTGAGTGCTGTGTAGCCAATCACAGAGCAAAGTTCAGTTGACAAAATGATTCTATTCTCAGATAACTTTCGACAGTCAACTGAAAATTGCTTGTAACAGATCTTTGAACATGGATTCTTCCTCCTGAGCATGGAACCCCAAACTGAATTCTTTCGAAGTTCTCTAGTATTTCTGGATATGAGTTAGATGAAAACTTCCCTCGTGAATACTCTTTTCTGTTTTTCCTTTTAGTGTGGGTGAGTTTCAGCATTTTCTGTCCGAAAGTACTGGCTTTATCTTCTACGGCACCGAAAGATATCTGGGTTGTTTGCCTCCTAATATGCTGGCACCGATAAATGTGACAGGTACACTTTTTCTTCTAATAAATTGTATAAATATTTAAATTCTTAGGTTGTTTTCCTTGTTTGGGAGGCGTTTGCGCATCACAGATCGTTTTACGTTCGTTTTGTAGTGAATCATAATAACGAAAATCTCTTTCAGCCAATGATTCATCAAATCGAAACTCACGTAATTTACCTCCCACATCTTCGGACAAAACTTTGTAAACTTTGATTACTTTGTAAACTTCAGACCCCTCCCTCCAGTCCGGCTGGCTTGCAGTGTGGTCTTTGCTTTATACCTTATCGCCTTATTACATCAAGAAAAAGGAGACGCAGAATAAGCGATAAAGAAATTTATATTAATAAATATATTATCATTAATAAGTATATTAATAAAAGCTCCAGAAAATATTTCTAAGCATAAATTTCTCTTATCTCGAAAATACCAAAAACTCGTTGCTGGAAATCAAAATATCTCCACTTGGCCAGACGAAACTCCCGGAAAAATTTTGATTTTTGCTACACGGTTTTGACCAGCAGTGTGCTTTGATTTATTTTTCAGACTGTCTCTTGGTTCTTCTGTTGGACTTGGTTCAGACAAGCCAAAGTTTTCTCAGGCAGGGAAAAGATGATGCTACTAAAGCGTAAGAATTGATGCTTTCTAGTTCTCTCCGTCTTCAGCTTATGTTTTTTTTTTTAAGTAGTGCCAATGGGTTACTCTTCAGACGCAGCGGCCTAGTGATTAGTGGGGTGAACTCTGGATTGATAGGTCTGGGTTCGAGCTTTTGCTTAGTCATTCTTGAACTACTTTGTTCATGGACATGAGCACTTGACCTAACAAGCACCTTCTTTTAGTAGTCTCGTCTTTTCAGGATTTGTTTCTGCCCGAATAAAGCAATGTCAAATTTGGATAATACTTGCATTTGTATTTGTATGACCAGTGGTATAGAAATAAATTACAGTCATACACCGAATACAACTATGGCGTCCAATTTGAATTGCCATTGTTCTGGACTCACTATCCTCATCTTCACGTGGAAACACAAAAGGATTATGTTTGAGAGGCTAGTGAGTCCAGAACAATGGCAACTCAAATTGGTCGCCATATTTCCATTCGGTGTATACAATGATAAATTGAGAAGATGATAAAAGTTGCCTTGACTAAGTTTCGTACCATGATGACCACGTACTCTCTTGTTACCGGCTTTGTTTTTTATGATTGATTTTCATTCGGTCGCCATTTGTTCACACTCCTCTGCAGCCAGTATTTGGTCTCGTGATGCTACACATTCTCTCTCTGTTTTTTGCTCTCATCACACATCACGCGCTCTGGCTCCATTGTTTAGTTTCGTCACACGTCACATTCTCTCGTCGCGCATCACACTCCCCTTACGCATCACACTCTCTAGTCACGTATGACGCTTTCTCCTCAGCGGGGAAGAGAGTGTAAGCGTGACAAGACCAAATAATGGCTTCGAAGGAGACCACCACTGTTGGTGAGCGAGTGAATTGATCTAGCTCAGAGTGCGTGCCTCTGAGGAATCGACTGGGTTCTAACACAATCTCTTCTTTTTTTTTTTTCTGATGGCAGTGTCGGTGAATTATGGCTGGAGCGTCCCTTGGAGACTGCAATGTTGTTTTCTTTAGTAGGTGTGGCTGGAGTGGTGTCAAATCAGTGGCACTGCCAGCTGTCTGACAACAAACAAAAACTTGATACCTACCTAAATGGTAAGCAACTTTCTTTCGCCAAGTTCGGTTTTTACCAACGTTATGTGTATGGGACCTCTGGTTCTTGAGACATTTTTTTTATTTTTTGAATAGAAGAGTCCCCTTTTCAGTATGAGGGCTAGGAACATAGTTGCCATAGATAAAAAATATCGATTACTGAAGCACTTATTAACGCATTCGGATAAATTGAATCTAACTTCCATTAAACAGTTTAAAAATTTGAGACTACTTTAACCTACTGAATTAGTTTTCTTTGAAGTTGGGATCTCTAAATTAACTTTGGCCTACAACTGACTACCGTCAAGAAAGATAAATCTGCCAGACTTGTAAGGAACGTGTAAAATCTGACGGAGAATTTTCATAAAATCATTTTTACAACTTAAATGTCCGCACACCCTTTGTATGACACCTTGATAACAAAGAACGTTCAATTATCAGAAATGAAACGTTCATAATGCTGTTGGTGTCTCAATAGCTATTGTGATGTCCTTATCATCTCCAATTGCTTTTAACAAGCTTCTCTCTAAACTTCTCACCAAATCCATGGGACGTTTGGAAATTACCTTTTCTTAGCTGTAACCTTTAGTTTATTTTGACTACGTTACTCTCAGGCATGTTAGAAGCAAGTAAAACAGTTGGACAGGCCGTGAGAGGCTTGGTACAGTTTCCCAAACTGCCTGATACTGTTACGGAAACTGACGCTGCGTCTGATCGAGGCTCGAAATCAGGACGTCTTAACGAGATAGAAACCACTAGTGACGAGCAAACAACTGTGGGAGAGGAAAGAACGGATGGAAAAGAAGAGATGAATAGTCCATCATTCTCAAGACACTGGTTTAACACAGTGTTGTATGGTACACCAACACTTCTACTGAATCCGCCTAAAGGTTCGTAGAAGACGAGTCAAAAGCGGCGCCTAGCAACACTGGAGAATTTTGCTTTTCATTGCAGTGTAACTTAAATATGTTTTGCCATAAATGTCGCGTTCATTAAGTAGAGCAAAATCATGTAGACTGCCGTTTTCGAAATAAGAGACATTTTGAATTACAACATCATTTGTCGTGAGTTTGGTCTTTTACAGACAAGAAGTACATCTAATCAAAGTGTACAGCACCGTACCACTCGTAATTTTATTTCCAAGAGGAATCTATTCAAGCTTCGATCGACCATTTCTTTTCGGATTTGAATCGTAAAGATTATTTATAGAAGAGCTGTCCACGATTGCTTCATTCTGAGACCTCAAAAATGAGGTTTGTCATACACTAGCAGTCATTTTTCGGGAGTGACTAGCGCTTTTAGACAGGAACACTTGTAAATTGAACAGCTTGATTCACACTCGTAACCTGCGGGACAACAGTGCTTCCCGTCCTTACAAGGAACGGCCTCAGAGTTGCGCAGGCAACAGCCTTTTCCTGTCGCAGAGAACAGTGAATCACAACACGTGCTATTATAAGGACACACCGTCACCACTTTAGCAGACTTGTCCTTGCAAGGAACTGGATTTTCCCGCGCTATTTGCTGTAAAATAAAAGCAATGATTGATATGATACCTTTTGCAAAATAATTTCCAATGGTAACGATATCCTAGCTGGTGTGGATTTAAATTAAGACGGGTCATGTAGGCTCAGGGGTACGCGCTCTTCCCGATGCTCAATCTCTCATTTGCATTACCATACATTTGCCACATGGTCGCGACAAGAAAAAAGAAATTTTACATTCACCATCTTTCTTCATCTATCAGCTCACACGCGACTTTCGATATTGCTTATCCTAGTAGTATGCGGGACGCGCGTCATCTATAGACCTAATAATGGCCTTAGCTCGTCATTGAGTTTCTGTCGCTCAGCAGTAGAGCGTCAGGTCGCAGAATCCGTACCATATTATCAATTGGCACGAATCGACTGAGACATTTAGTGAACTTAATAGTAAACAGAGGTGCTGTTTTGTGCAGTTTACCACAATATACAATCAATTACAGAAACGTTGACTCCTAAAAAGCGTTGGCAATGAACGATGAGACCCAACGGCGTTATGGCTACACATGTACATGATAATCACAATTATTAAAAACTGTTTATGAGCCAATATACCATAATCTACAAATATGGTAAGCGTACGCGTCAGCTTAAAATTAAAAGGGAACTAAAAAATTTAATAAAATTTAATAATTTAATTTAACGATTTTAATAAAACAATTATTCCACTCGCGCTTGTTGGATAGGAGATTATTATAGCTAACTCGGCGCCACGCACTTCGTTGGCTATCTATCATCTCATATCCAGCGCATGCTCGTGGAACAATTGTAAATTAGTTGCACGTGGTGAGTGACAGAAGCCATCCACGTTTTCCTGAAAGAAAATGATCATCATAAAGAAAGGTTTTACATAGATATTGGAAAAGTAAAGCACATTAAGTGTGAACCTTAAAGCTTTTGGGTCTCGTACTTTCCAATGTCAACGATTAACTTTTATACAATCGAGGGTATACACGGAGAATGTATCAGAACGAATGACCATGACAAAGACGAAATAATACTGCACCTGTGGCCGAGGATAGTGGTTATTCTGATCAACCCCTCGAACAAGATCCAAAACCAAATCTGTGACCCTCAAACTTAAATACTTATATCCTGGTTGTGTGTAGTGCGGGCTCGGTTGTTTTTGAGCTATAACGCAGCTTTTGTAAGGTGGCTCTCCACAGACGTCTGTGACCCAGGAATAGAGGTCAGCGGTCACAACTGTTGGAAATGTTTTCATGACAGCATCTGCTAAGCTGTTGTAATGTTTTGCTCGGTCGTTGAGCGTGACATTGTATGGAACGGGTGTTGTGAGAACGTATCCAACTTTCGCGCCAGTTGATAACAGTATAGAAGTTATAGAACGTAGATTTTCAGTATATTCATCTGGTTGGACATATTCCTCTGGGAAGTTGCCGCTGTAGTTTATGTCATGCATACCAAAATTGAAGATGATGACGTCATATGTTGTTGGTTCTAACGTGGAAGTCTGCAGGAACATGTCTAGACACTGAAGTCCATATTTGGAGTCCAGGGCTCCTCCGTCTATAACATCCCAAGGGGCATGCTGGACTTGATATTTATCACCTAACATTTCAGTAACCCACGGTGTATAACTAAGAGATGGACAAAAAGAACGAATAGCCAATCAAAATTAATTACATTTGAACGACACATGGTGTGTAACTACGAGATGACTGAGAAAAAAAAGTGCCACTCGAAAGGCCAAAAAAAAAGGGAATTTTGTTATAAGCAAGAGAACAGCTGAAAGCTAATAGTAAGACATCGGTTTACTAATCCCTTTCTATAAAATGTCCCCTTCTTTTCCCACCTTTAAAGGACAAGAGTAACAAGATCCTTTCGGCTCTTTTTTCGTTCTCTTCTTTCTGTCCGCGTTTCTTTCGCGTTTAGGACCTCTGTGGAAGGAATTTTCTGAAAAAATCTTAAATTTCGAGTAATTAGTTAAATCTATTTTTCAGCAATGGGCAGGGAATTTCTTCTAAGAAGAACATTCTGACGGTCTTTTGAAACTTCAGGAAAGCCCACCCAATGCTTATAGAGTCACTAAGGCAATTTCCCTTTTCTAGGCATTACTTTTAACGCCGGACCTGGTTTACATATTAGGGACCTTAAAAAACCACGACGGCGACGCTAAGGAAAACTTCGATTAAAAAACGAATTTCTACTCTTAGTTAGACTTTCAAAAATGGCTGCGGGAGCTTACTGTTTCATACAGCGCCACAGCTCAACTTCAGCATGACGTATAAAGTAGCCGTTGAGTTCCAAATGGAAATTAAAATAATTTGCCGTCGCGGTTTCGGTTCGTAGACGACGCAAATTTTGGTGACTTCACGTTTTTGTTTCGCTTAGGACGGCTAAGAAATGTACAAAGTTTCAAAACGCACGTGCTGAGCTATTGTTCAGCCAATTAGATCTCTTGTTTTTCCTGCTCGTCGTTGCCGTCGCCGTCGTGGTTTCTTAAGGTCCCTATTATTTCTGCGGGAGGGTCTCAATGGGGTATGGCTTTTACGGCTAACGGTTAATATCATTCCATCGTTGTCACCAGAAATCTTTTTTACGGTTAACTTTTTTTTACGACTATCAGTTTAAACGTGGCAATTTTTTTTACGCCTAAAGGCTAAATTTTTTGGCCGTTTTAAGGCTATCGGTTAACCCAATCGCATACATAGTTATCTTAGTACATTAATATAATTTATTTTGTTCCTTGGGTAATATAGCCCTTATTTCAAGAATCGTGCATTATCTTTTGTTCATATCCAACATCAATTAATTTTCTTGCATATTTAGTAAATATTCAATTAACTGAAAGCTTAGGTAGGGTTTGATAACGTAGCAAGAAAGAGAAGAGCTTCTATTTAACAATTGGTTCATGCTTTAGCGTGCACTATCGAGTTATGGAGCACGCGGGAAGTTTGGAGAGCACGAAAGAAGCGTAAGAGTTGCCCGAGGCGATAGCCGAGGGCAACTCTAGCTTCATGAGTGCTCTCCAAACTTCCCACGTGCTCCATAACTCGATAGTGCACAGCTGAAAGCATGAACCAATTGTTTTAGAACATAGCCGGTGGAATTGTGCATCAAATCCGACGCGAAAAACGGACAACAATATCAGTTAAAGCGAATCGTGATGGTGCTGATGCCGAGTATCCTTTTCCTTTGTTTTTCTCTTTTTCTGCCTCATTTAAGAACTCTAGCCCAAGGGAAAAGGTCGAAACATTGTCTTCGTTTTCGGACTAGTAGGCCGAGTTTCTGTTTGTATCCATTATTGTCGCGAAATATATTATTTTTCCCCGCGCTAACAATGGCCGCTCGCGCGAAAAAAAAGTTTCTGGCGAAGTCGGATTTGCTGACGCTATCAGCGTGCACTATCGGAATTTTGAGCACGCTTGCGTATAATGAATTTGATTGCGCGACTCTGCTAGCTATGTTCTAAAAAATCATACTAAAATGTCTATAACTTTCTAGTTATATTTTTTGAATTTTTACACATTTCTCACTTTATATTATTGACAAATTCATACGCAGGAACTTAAAAAAATTTAAGCTTGCTGGTTTTCCTGTCATCGAATTTGACGTATCGAGTTCAAGCAAACGATTGCAGGTGTAACGTATGGATATTTGAGGGAGAAATCACGTGTTAATCACCTCTAGGAGTTAAAGTGTTAAGGAGACGAATGATTGTTGAACTTTTTTACAAATGAATGAAGGCTGATAGTTTCGAAAGAAACTGTTTGGGGCTGCGTCGGTGGGGGTAACGAAATAATTTGGATACATCAACAAAGTTGAAATGGTAAATTGGCCACCGTAACGATTACAAAAGCTGACGTTTCGAGCGTTAGCCCTTCGTAGGAGCGAATAGAGGAATTGTGGGTTGTGCGTGCTTTTAAAGGTGGAAAATGGAGCTACGTTATTGGCGGGAACATGGCAACGAGAAAAACAAGAATAAATTAGTGGAATGAAAACCGTTCGTTGATTTAGACTGCCGGTTTGAAAGATGAGCTTTTGTTCAAGATTTTTACGGCTTTCCGTGCTACCTAAGTGTAAGGAAAGACCGCAGATTGCCATATGTTGCTTAGAATGATTAGGTAAATTAGAATGCCCAGCAACTGGTTTCGATGTGTCCTTGTCATTCCTTTCCACGTCTCGAAGGTGTTCTCGGAATCGGTCACCTAGTCTTCTGCCTGTTTCGCCGATGTATATCTTTTTGCAATAAGTGCAAGTTATGCACTTATTGCAAAAAGACTTCGTCTTTCGCTCCGACGAAGGGCTAACGCTCGAAACGTCAGCTTTTGTAATCATTACGGTGGCTAATTTACCATTTCAACTTTGTTGATATATCCAAATTATTTCGTTACTCCCACCGACGCAGCCCCAAACAGTTTCTTTCGAAACTATCAGCCTTTATTCATATGCAATAGATTACATTGGCGGAGGTGCACGTGAAGTGATCGGTGATCTTAATGGATCGTTTAGGTCCCGATATTTTATCAGAGTTGTGAATGAAAGGACACGTTTTGCATCGTGCACGAGCGCATTTAAAAGTGCCTGGTTGCTCATTAGTCTGAAAAGAACTTCTGATCAAAAAATTGCCTATGTTTTTGTCGCGTTTGAATGAAATGAGCGGAGGCTGCGAAAAGATAGTACTTGTCTCTGGATCGCTTTGAAGTAATTTAAAGTTTTTAAGAATGATGGATTTAACTGAGTGGTTGTGAGGGTGAAACGTGAGAGTGAATGGAATGCGGTCGGAATCTTCTTTATGCGACGTTTGTAGTGCTGAATGTCGATCAATGAGTTGGGCACGGTGGTAACTCACGCACAATTTGTGATCATCGCAAACTTAAATTGTGATGAGTTCTTTTCTTACTTCATCGATCTTTAGATGTATCAGGGAGAGCTAAAAAATTACACTCTTCAGTGTTAAAGCATCTAAAGCAATAAGATTTTCACCAAACTACCAGAATTCCTCCTGTTTTACAAACCCCCATTCATTGTCAATCTTGCTGAGTCATGACGCAAATTGTTACGAGTTCGATGTTGTAAACTGAGCCGGTCGTTACACAGGGTTGAAAAATATACATGAGAAACTAATAGACCCTTCCACGGTTTTATCGGCCATATTGGTTGGGGGTCAAACAAACCTCGTTGCGTAGCAACGAGCCATAGAATCTCTTATGATAAAGACGCGCATCGCTACCCTCGTTTAAATTTTCGCTTTGTTCAGGAACAAAAATTAATATTCATCGCTGAAAAAGAGAAGACATCAATAAAGGCGAGTGACTTTTTCTCCTCTCGGCGAAAAACCTTTTCTTCTCTGCGTTTTATGGGAACATTGAGATCGTTTTTCTTTGGACGTGACCTCGCGGCCGACATAATGCCAGAAGGTCAGAGTGCAGCTTTTCCGAATGACTTTTTGTATTTAAGTAACTTAACTGTGCAGAGGAAAAATTTAAATAAATGTGTTTACGTGCTCTTTAAACCTTTTCGTCCAGACAGGCTAACATACTCTTGAAAAACCAATAACTCGGCAAAGAGAAACCCTTGGTTTAATGGGTTTTGGAGATAGGTGTTCTGTCGGCGGCTGTAACAACGATAGAGGAGATCCGAAAAAATGGGTCATCCACTCACATGTACAGAAGTTATCGTTCCACAAGCCCAAGCAATCATTAATTGAAGCATGGTCTCGACAGGTTCAGAAGGGAAGAAAATATTACTCAATAGGAAAGTCAAGGGAGAGTGTTGTCGTCTGCTCCAATCATTTTCGAGACGGCAAGCCTTCAGTAGGCAATCCAATACCTACTCTTTTTTTCACTCCTTTTGAGCATTCAAATACTAAGTCACCCAAAAGGCGGCGATTATCAACATCGGTTGATAATAGTAATATCATCACTGCAAGTGACGAATTGATGAAAAGTGGAGACGATTCCCCAGGGTTAAAACTGTTTACAGCCTCTGCACAAATAACCAGAGATGCTGATGTTTGACTCTATACTGGCATGCAAAATACAGATGCTTTCAGAACCTTATTTGAGTACTTACTCCCACCATAAATCCTAAAATTTAAAACTACACAATATCGATGGCTAAAAAACATATTCTAATTTCTCAACCGAAAGAAGTGCTTTTTAAAATGCCATTCTCGCACCATGGCGGCCACGAGGTCACCTTCAAACAACATATCAATCTGCCCATAAAACGCAGTGATAAAAAGATGCTTCGCCAAAAATTCGGCACTTACTTTTAGTAACGCCTTATCTATGTTCCCACTAGATTTGGAGACGAAAATAAGCGATTTTCCCTTTATAAAGTCACGATATTGAGTGAAGGTACCGACGCGCGTCGAATAATTACAAAATAATATATTGCTTGTTGCTGCGCAACGAGATTTTGTTTGACCCCCAAACAATATGGCCGTAAAAACCGTGGAAGGGTCTATTACAAAATAGAAGTAGAATTGATGATGAAGTGTTTTACAAGTATTCCATAACGGATTATTTACGACCGAAAGACAAGCTTTGGACAAAAAGCATACAGTTATTGATACCCAGTAGGTAAACACAAATTAAAATTAATTACACATAACAGGAAATAAGAATGTTCGAGAATGTATGGCCCAACAAACTAGAAGCGTCTGTTGAGAGGACAAAGTTAAGTCACGAAATAATTTTTATGATTCCTTTATCACGTTTCATGAACAACATCAGTGTCTACCAAAAGATCATGACGATGTTTCTTTAGATTGACAAACAAACGTAACGTCATGTCGCCGCAAAGATATCTGTCCTCTGTAATTTGAAACAAACAGTATGAACAAGGGTGTTACGAAAACGAAGACCCTCGAAAACAAAGACCTAAGACCTAAGACCCGGTCTTCGTTTTCGTAGTACGAAAACGAAGACCCCCGGTCTTTGTTTTCGTACTACGAAAACGAAAACGAAGACCCTGTAAACAGAAAACCGTAGAAATTACAAGTTAAACACACATTAAACAGTAACAACGCTTAGTAATATAATACATTACACTTCACGCGTTTCTTCCATTATCATACTGCCCGTATTATTGTATTGCCCGTATACGGCCCGTCTTGTCAGTGTTCTTTTTCGCTATGCGGGCCAATTTGGTGTTGATATTCGCGAGGGTTTCCTCGGGTAAACTTACCACACATATTCTGGGACAGCAGGCAGAATTCGAACGCTTGCCGCCTCTGATTTATAGTTAGCATTGCGTGACAGAATAATAGAGAAGGCGTTCTGTACAGGAAAATTTACTCTTGGGTTCTGTCAATAAATAATCAATTTCTACTGTATTTCGTAGCTAAAATAGATTCTGACGGTCGTTCAGCTTTCTCTGCTGGAAAATTCTCGTTAAAAAATAAGCAATTCTTTTGGCTAAGGCAGGGTCTTCGTTTTCGTACTACGAAAACGAAGATCCCCTAACTATAAATCAAAGGCGGCTAGCGTTCGAATTCTGCCTACTGTTCCAGAATAATAATATGCGTGGTAAGTTTACCCGAGGAAACCCTCGAGAACATCAACACCGAATTGGCTCGCATAGCGAAAAAGAACACTGACAAGACGGGCCGTATACGGGCAGTACAATAATACGGGCAGTACAATAATACGGGCAGTATGATAATGGAAGAAACGCGTGAAGTGTAATGTATTATATTACTAAGCGTTGTTACTGTTTAATGTGTGTTTAACTTGTAATTTCTACGGTTTTCTGTTTACAGGGTCTTCGTTTTCGTAGTATCAAAACAAAGACCGGGGGTCTTCGTTTTCGTACTACGAAAACGAAGACCGGGTCTTAGGTCTTAGGTCTTCGTTTTCGAGGGTCTTCGTTTTCGTAACACCCGTATGAACAACTGTCCATGACGTTTCTTTTCCTAAACTTCTTGGTTAGCTATAGTTGCCTTAACATCACATTAAAACAGGTACCACTGGATGCGAAACATTGACTCTCCACCGGCTAAAAAAAAGAAGAATCGTTAATGCTTACCCAATGCTTATAGAGTCACCGATAACGAGGCAGTTAGTCTTTTCGAGCGATGCCTTCAGCGGCGGACCTGGTTTACAGATTCGTTCAGCGGGGGTTATCGATTGATAACCGGCAGAACCCAACAAAGGGCTAAACGAAGCAATGAGATATGCATATAAGGTGAAGGAGAAGAGGTTCAATGCCATCTTGTGAGAACGAGAAGCCTTTTGAAGTCAGATATCTAATCACAGGTATACCACACTATATGTTCGTTGTTGACATGAGACGAACAAAATATATGAGGGTTATGAAGAAAGCTCTGTAAATTGTACATGTAAATTACATCTCGATCAGATATTCAGAACGAGATGTAATTTAGATGTGCAATTTTCAGAGCTTTATTCATAGCCCTCGTTTATATTTTGTTCGTCTCGTGTCAACAATTATTAACCACGAACTTTAGTGTGGTCTGCCTGTGATCAGATATGCGATACGTAATCGTTATGCCCAGCGTGAGTCCTTTGCCCCTTGGTAACACAACAAATCCAACTTTCTACTTTCATTGTCTACTCAAGACATCAATGATAATCGCTCCAATTTCTTCAGTGGCGTTAAGGAAGAAAATTAGCTGCATAATGTTCCGAAGATAAATATTTTCGCCGCCATTCATAATCTGTCTAATCTGCTGTTCACCTCTTCCTTCTAAGCTCGTTTCGATCGTTGAAACGCGCAACTAAAGCTGGAGGCCAGATCGGTCAAGTGGTCTTAAAACAAAAAAATTGAGAATACCCGGCCACATCATTTCCATGTCACTGAATAAGAATAGCGTCTATTGTGTTGTGCCTCATTCTTCAAAGCCTCCCGGCATATGTAAATGATGTGGACGGGTATTCTGAAGTTGCTCCGATTTTTTTACATGATCGTGCAAAATAGAGCAGCATCGTTTATGGCAACATGTCGATTTTTTGTATTTTACCTTTCCTTCGAATTTTCCTTCTAAAAGTGAATGTATTTGTAATTATATGGGGAGCTATTTATTATACCAAAAATGCAAATTACAAGGAACAGAACGAAATTTTTAACACCGGCCATACAAGATCATAAACCACAGGCCGAGTGTTGACAGAAATGCACTTCTATGGTAGAAAAAACCCCATTCTTCCTGCTGGCAAAAAGAAACGTGATTTAAATCTTGTTGAAAGTTGTTAGCATGAGCACAATTCTAATTAGAGCATTTTAAGTAGATGAGATTTTTTTTCGTAGTTCTAAGTGATGTAGTTTAACACCAGGTCTGTGAAAGAATTGAAATCAAAATAGATGATGTGGAGATAAAAGTCGGGATAAATATGAGCATAACTGAGATTTCGTACGAAAAGAAACAATCAAATTATGGTTTCATCTTTTTAGATGGCAGTTTACGGGTATTCAAAGATTAAGGGTGCTTTTCACATGTATGGAGCCCTGGCCACTAGAACATAAATTAAAAGTCGACACAGAGGAGTAAAAGAATTTGAGGACTTAACAATCGTCTGGAACGAGCCATACAGCGTCTTAAAATAGTTTTTATTCATCTCAAACGTTTTGGTTAATGTGCTATCGTAGACTGTTGGTAGCTTCGCGGCATTCAGCCGATTATCAAGCCGCTGTTTTTACGCTGCGTGAAATCGACTTAAGATCAAGTACATACGTAACCTTTATCGCTTTCATGGAGACATCCTCTCTCTCTCCCTTGGGTTGTTTTATTGACAATATAATAACTCCAAAAAAAAAAATATATGAACTTCATATATTTCATTGTATAATAACTCCATGTGAAAAGTAAGTCAGAATCCATTTTTGTGGCTTTTCATCGGCGTAAACGTCAATCTTTTGCTCTCTTATGCGAGAACTTGTGCCAACGTGTTTCTATCAGTAACCATACAAAGGAAAAGAGCCCAGATTTCATATCTTCACGATTACCTTTTGTTTCATGTAATTTGAAACTCCTAATCTCTTCCTGTGATATCCAGAGCGCGTGATAACCTAACAGGACTACACTGCAATAAGCTCAGCACAATCCTCTGAAATAGCCGTAAGTTCGCTTGATGCTGCTGGCCGTAAATTAGTTTTTTGATGGCGTTAAAACGACTAAGTCCGCGGTCCATTCTGATTCTTTACGTCCCGTATACTGAGACCTTGTATTCCTTTATTCCCACATGAATGAGGTTTTCTTGGTAAATCAGTGCTATATTCAGTCAACAGACTGAGTAATGATAATCAATTTGGCGATGGAAACACTTACTAATAATGCGCAACACGAGTAATGGCCCTGGATAATCAATTTGGCGTTGGAAACACTTACTAATAATGCGCAACACGATTCAGCATTGTCTGACACACTGATTTGTTAGATCAATTATTTACACTACATTAAGTACTATTTCTTTTGACTACAGCACGTGTCTGCCTTGATTCCTTTCAAAAAGCTCGCCACATTTAGCAGACCTTTTCTAAATGTTTCCAGTTGAAATAGCTGCGAGATTCCATCGATTCCCCAACTTTTGACCACTGCAACAAATTTGTAGAAGCGCCTTTATAAAAAACGGAAATTTACTGAAAGTTTTCGCAGAAAGAAATCCAAAAGGTATAATAGGACTTCTCAGTTGTTTTTGAAACAGTTGAACGCATGGTTGAGCTCGAACAAACAAAAAAACATGCGACAATTGTTAAACTCGCAATTTCCTGTTTGTTTGTTGTTTCTCGAGGATATCATTCAGATTTGTTGATAAGTGCGAATTCATATAATTATTCCAAGTTAGTGATGAAATCGAAGTGAATGACAATTTTTTGAAGATGTGCCCGGTTTCCTGAAGAGAAAGTTTTATTAACTTCGTGATTCAATAACCCCCTTCAATAATAATAAAAAAGATGCATGCTCCTTTTTTTCCTATTCCCTATTCCCCACCACAAAATCTGCGCTATTTTTACCATGACCTACCAAAGACTATAATTACTTGTTAATTTTTCAAGACTAGACAACAATAAGGAATAACAACGGCCCTTTCGATCCAATTATAGCTTTCTTAAATGAGCTTATTCCATTCAGATGCTAAAGCGCGGCAAACAATAGTAAGGCCTGTGATCGATTCTTTCTAAGATGACTAGTGCATATACTGAAGAAGCCAAGTATTTAACGTGCCCTCTTTTTTTATTATCATTTTTGCAACCACTCCGTACAGAGAAAAAAGAATTTTCCTCCCTTAAGGAAATTCACATTGATAGGATAAATTTCTTTTTAAAATAATCACCTTTTCATTTGATCCCTGATCTCTGGAACCTGTGTTACCTCGACATGACTTCTTACAACTCAAAGTGATTTTGTTTCCTAAGTGTAATTAACTTCATTTCCTTTGTCAATTTATTCGCGATATCGACATATCTACCATTAACAGAATGGACCAGGTTTTGACGAAACCAGAACAATATTCAATCTTTTGCAGATCATTTTATTACTGCCTTTTCAGCAGTCTGTTAACAACCGTTTTTTCTTTTTTTCGCGCACGCTCAGAATGACGACGATCTAAAATCATCTTAAAGAAAATATCATAAGGATCTGGGAACGAATTATCTTATCACTGATCTTGTTTTTATTCACTCACTCTCTCAGTTTCTGCTAAAGAGTTAACATAACCAAGTTAGAAACACACCTTTTCAGTTTTTCTCATCAATTTTTTGTTGTTAATTTGATCCTATCTCCTATCATTTCATCAGTATACTGCATAGCACGACAGTTATATGTGAGTTGAATTTTACGTATTGGCGATTTTTTTGTTTCTCAGTAACACATTTTAGAGTTCAAGAGGAGGGAAATTGCTTGTGGAAACTACTGTACCAATAGGAAGGAACAATATTTTCAAAATGTTCAGGCTGTCGAGTTATGCACAGGGGAGTTGCACAGCATTTGATCTCGTAGATGGATGTTTCGAGTGAGTCCGCATTCGAAGGTTCTTTTCATTTTTATGTAACTCTGTTTTCACACATCTTGCTTCATCTCTCTTGAAGGTTGTGGTTACGGAGAGTTCGATTCATGATCCGATCAGAAACTCGAAAATACGCCTAGAGAATAAGCAGAAACTTTTATTCAGAATTTTTCCTGGAGTTGATGCAGATGATCGTGAGTTGACTTGAAGTCGCCTCGTGCTTGAGATGCCGGACATGGCATGATAACTAACGGACCTTTTAAGCAGGGTTTCTTATCAGTCCAGACCTACCTTTCCTTCATCCGCACACTTAGACAACACATGGCCGCGAGACAGGCTTTCAACAATTCAACGTCATTTCAATTAAGCTGGCTGAACAATTACTCTCAAGCCTTGTGTTCAGATCCTGGAGAACTTGATAACCTGAGAACCCTGGAGAACTTCCGTAAAAGATCCTTTTGAGGATTTAGAAAGATGCTATCATTTAACACATCTTGTGCTGCAAACAGCCGCAAAGTTTGAGCAGTGTGATTTCAAGGTTCCTTCCTCCATCAGTCTCGCTTCAAATTTATTTCACGTTGTTACGCAGTTTTGAAAAATAATTACGGGTGATTCTTGTAACTTCAAAACTCACCGCCTCCTGCCCCTCTTCTCCGCCATCCCCTTTTTTTTTTTTTTTTTTTTTTTAATTAATTTTATTGGCATTCTACTGAGTTACAAAAGTAATAAACGAGAAGTTACACGTACAAAAAATTGCCAAAAGGGAGTAACGAACGGGACGTGAGTACCCATGCAAGGAAACTCCCCTGCACGCATAACGGCATTTAAAGCAACATGTGATGTCTTTCAATACATAATTCAAATAATAGTGAGTGGGGACAGATGGAAAGCTTTCAGAGAAAAGGGATCTTTGTACAAGAAAAGGAGTCACAAATTATTTCAGCTAGAGTACTACAAACTGATTTTTTTATTCTTTAATGATCACTTTGCTAACTGCCAAAAATACAAGTAACAAGAAATGAAAAAATTTCTAACTGTCCACCGACACTGCTTGCGTATATACGGACAGACAGTTTGCAACTAGAAAGATTTATTATATCAGTTATGTACCGACAATGAGGCCATTTTAACAACTCGTGGCTGATCCCATTTCCGAAGAGCAAAGGAAGCATGAGTTAAACCCATGTTCCCCATCTGTTTCTGAGAGGTTTTATAAATTCATACAGTTTGTTGAGATGTTACATTCAAAGTGACCCAGTCAGTTATTTCTCAGGTCACTTTCTCGAACAACCTTTACAAAGATGACATTTGCAGCAAAAGCATTGCCAGTCAATATTATTTAAATATCGTCCCAGAACGTCCTCAATTAGAGTCGTTTTTGTCGAAAAAAGCAATAAGAACGAGCTTTTGTGATAATTATGGAGGCAAACTGAAAGCGCAATATTTCACGGGTTGAGCCAGGTGCGCTATACAAGATTTTTCATTCGGATATTTTCACATGACATCTTATGTACGTACTTAAATTTATTTACACCTTTGAGAATAAATAATTATCGATATCCCTCATAAAAATGTATCAGTAGCCTCATTCATTGAATTATGTCGGTCGAATCGAAAATTTTAATTTTCTAGTTTAAAAACTAGATGGCTGGTGAGCATTTTACTGTCATGTTGTATTGGTTAACTAAGAACTGATGTAACCAGAAACTAGTTTGATTCCAGAGACCTATGATTTAAAAGCAATCTAGATCTGTTTCATCCAAAAACTGCGTGGCGTAAACTATCACCTGTGGAGTGGCTTCTAAGTTTCAGGGAAACATTTGTGCTAAGTTGGAGTGCAAGTGTCTTCGCTTCAACGAAAAGGCTAACAAAAAAAAGGTCAGCTTTACAAAATTCACTGCGGTGGTTTCTCTTCCAGTTTTGAAATTCTAGTCGGCAATCTATGAAGTGTATAACCCACTCTATTGACTCTGTCCCTTGCACGTCGGCTCACCACCCCTGCCACGATGAAAGACATTATGATTTTGAAAATTTGAGTTAATATTGAGATAGTTTTCGGACCCCTGACTTCTTGCGACTGCAAACCAAAGAAATAGCAATCAAGTTCAATAAATTTAATGCCGTGATTTTCAGGAAGCTGTAGGGAATCGAGTTACGCGCAAGCAAATAATTAATATCAATTACAGATGGTGGCCAAATGCGATTACTGTTTCATATACCAGGGCCATGTTGAAAGAGAGGCTTTAAACAGTTTCTTGCCACGTAACTTCCGTTTTCCTCATCCTAGTATTGCTAAGCGCTGATTTAAAAATTTTCGGCTGCGTCATCGGCTATCTTTAATTAGAAATAAGTATTTCACTCTCGATGAAGGAAAGCTGGGGCATTTTCTTCGCAATTAAAGTCACTACACTCATTTTTTCAATGGCCTTCGCACGCTATAAACCAGCCAAAAGGGTGCAAAGCTTCAAGCAAGACAGTATAACTTGCTTCAGTATCACTAGCCTTGTACGATTTGGGTCTTTTAAAATAGAAAAAAAGCATTCATTTAAGAATGGACACAAAGAGACAGATAAAGAAAAGTGTCTTTACCTTTCCTGAGTAGACCATCAACCCGGTCACTTGCAGTTTTCAGAAACATGCTAAGTTTTGGTCTCCAAATAATTTGTAAGAAGTTGCTAAAATAAAAAAAAAAAAACAGGTAGATAAACAAACAACCAAAAAAGATTCCTGCTCGTCATAAGCCAAAGTATGGCCCATGTGCAGAATGATTTATGAAACTCCTCTGCTAGTTCGAGAACTGTCGATAAAACTGTCGGGGGAATGTTGTTTTCCTCGATTTACTTTGGAGCCAAAATGTAATATGATTCACTCCTTTGCCTGTTTGATTTTCTTAGAGAGGTCTACTATAAACTATCATTCGAATGACAAGATGACCGCAAGAAGCAGTTTCAATGACCATGTTGCATCAAAAAATTTTCGAGAAATCTATTTCGCGCAAAGTCGTTTTTGTGTTTCGCGGGAACACATTCAGTTTAGAATTCGAAACGATTGAAATTTTTGTAAGGAATTCATTTTTTGTGATTTTTTGTTCAAGTGGCAGAATATTACCCAAGAGGGAACTTAATGTTTGAAACTTTCAGAGTTTTATACATAGGAGATCCATGACTCGGTGGAGGATATTTCGGTTGAGCTGAAATCCGAAGTGGGCGAATGGTAACTTTTTTCATTTGTGGAGTTTTTCATTCGACTGAAGGTGTTTATAAATCATTGCGGCGTTTGATTTTGCCGGACTTTTCTTTTTTTCGTGGGAAGTTATTTTTATACCGATGAAGGACAATCTGGAAAATCTGTAAACACCAAGATCCACAAGGCACAATGATTTCTAAAATTCATCTGTGGACTTCTAAATAGAAAGAAAAAGTTTAAAACAATGAGTTGACCAAGCAACCTTGGCCTTTAGCGGTCTTGGATCTATCGCGTCTCAAGCATGTCTATTGTCTCGTCTAGAACAAGCAAACACAAATGATAACTTTGTGGCGAGAAATATCACGCTAATGATCCTAAAGAAACGATTTCAGATTATTGTTTATTTATTTATCGCGAGCAAAAAGTTCTGAATCATTGGCGCGTGTGAAGTGAGCCACAAACACGTGTTGGTTCGTCGCTTGAACAATATAATGTACAATTATCGCTTTCCTGGTAAAAGTAACAAGTTGTTTGTTGAAGTTGAAGCTGAAGTTATGACTGTTTAACCTTTACTGATGGTCAATTCATCAAAATGCACCCAGATGATTTGCAAAATAAGTTCCGCTTTTCTTCGGGTAATGTCTTCAACTGAGCAGAGAACTACTCCAATTGTGTTTATTGTTCGAGTTATCATGTCATGTTGAAGTCGCCACTGTTGTTTTAATTTCTTCTAATCTAGAAATCGTACAGCCGGACAAAGATTTCAGGCACCAGCCAAAGGGAACACGAATGCTTTGTTTCTCTTTCAGGTCAATGAAAATACGTATCATACGAACGAGATACCGCGCCATGTCGCGTCCTTTATTATGGCAATTTTTAACAGTCTAATTACACCCTCTTGAGTTGAAAGGAGTTATTTTGAGAGGCCTCACAGCGAAATGTTAGGTCTAGCTTATTTTTTGAAGCAACACTCACTCCACAAAGAATTTTCGAGTTAGCTACAGATACGAAATAGATAAGCATAAAGCCTCGCCAGTGAAGTGTGTTTTTCTGGCCACACGTTGGTTTTCGTCTTACTGAGTATAGAACAAAGAGGCCTGCTGGTGTTTTTTTTTTCATATATCGTTCTTTTTAAAATTTCTTCAAACTAGACGCGATGACTGGCCGGCCGGGCGACTCGAGGTTGGCATTTTTTTTCATGACAAAGAAGTGGTTCTCGACCAAACCAAGGCGGGACTGCAAATGAGTGGTGACATCCCGTTTTTTGCGATTTGAGTATTTATCCTGTCAATGGAAACACTTGCCACTGAAATGACAAATTAACTTGTAATTGACTTTATACTGAAGAGGCGGTTATTGTGTAAATGCTAATTAGGCGGCCAGGCGTATGTATCAATTGTTTATTCCCGCTCGTTTCCGCATTAAAAGACGTGTGAAATGACGAAATACCTTTCACAAACAGCTATATATTGCGGTGCAAAACAACTTCTTGTTTATTCTGAGTCACTGCCCTTCCCAGTGAGAAGCTATTGGCATCCTAAGTTCATTAAGAACGAATATCCTCAGAGATTGCCTACCCAGCATTCTGTCCAACTTGAATCGAAGACAGAGAGACAGCGCAGATCAAGAGAAATCTAAACCTCAGGAAAATATAACTTCTGGTAAGGGATTCAAGTAAAACAAATCATGAGGCTGTTGTTTCGGGCTGTTTCTTTTAAAAGCACTCGTTGTTTTTCGAAGGAAAGTTTTGCATGCGATACCTAATCTCAGTAAGAAATTGATGTAAAGGCTTCGTTTGAGGATCGTAGAAGCCTTAAGCAAAAAAAAACAAAACAAAAAGGATCGGAAAAATTGGAAAAATTTGTACGTAAATGAACGGTCCACTTTGGAGCTAAATATCTTCGCTGAGAAGTTTACGCAAAACACATCCTTTAAGATACAAAGATTTTTTATTAATCAAATTAACGATGTTCCACAGAAAGAAAAACTGCCAAGGATGAGTAACGAACAAGCTGTCATTGTGAGAAATTCACAGTCACTCAGCCTACAGGGAGAGAGTTTCTCGTCAGCGAGAAGGACAAGCGATCACCAGGCCCCTATTGGATCTGTGATAACCATCAGTGGAGAGCCAAATACATCGTAAGTTTAGTGTGAAATTCTCTTTTGATTCCTTCATGTAGCCGTTAGTCGGAATAAAATCTTAAGTTTTATTTACTGAAAATGAAGCAAAAATCTGGTCACATTGTTCATGAGGGTCTCATTGAGGTCAACCGTTTGCCGCCGTAAAACAGCAAAACTAATTTATCTATTAGGGTAAAAATGGACAAATTTTGATCGTTAATCCTGAAAAAATTAATTGTGAACATTTTTCTTTTAATGGCAACGAAAAGAAAATAACTGTTAGCCGTGAAGGCCAAAATTTTAACCATCAGCCGTACGTGGGACGACGAACTTGGTACCTCTTAAGTTTTCCACATTATTACGTGCGACAAACAGCTCTTGTTGCAATAGCGTTATCATTTTTATCACTGTTGCTGTTGTTTTACTCTCAATCTTCAAGGATTGGTTTGGACTGACAATGGTCAACAAAAAAAATATATAAAATAAAGTAGTAGGAAAGAAACAGAAACGCGCTTTAAGTACCACATGTCTGTTACTGGCTAATTGTTGTGCGCGACAGAAAAATTAAAATGAAAGCCCACCTGATCTCCTCTGGCTTTTCGTATCCGATTCTTGTGCTGTAACTTCATTCAGCATTGCCCTGCTCGAATGAAGTTTACTCCCGAGTCTACCTGGTTCCTATTGTAGTCGGAAAATTGTACCGAGATTTATCGGTATTAGAATTTTAAAAATCCCTTGACGCGAGAACTGAACGTCACTAATAAGTACAATTTACTTAAAATCAATCTCAGTAGTTATCTGATTAACGCCTCCAAGCAAATTAAGTTGCATGATGGTCTACGATTTTGATTTGCATACGTTCCTGTTTTGTTGTTGTTGTTTAGACTGTGGTTTTTCAGATGCTAAAATGAAAGTTTTTCTGGGTTCAGTAAAAAATTATTTCTGGAAATTTTCATGCTTCTCTCAACTACTACCATTTAGACTACGCGTAGTTCCTGCTTTTTGGCTAAGTCCGACGTGTAAGTCCAAAAATAAAAAAAAATCAGTGAAAAAAGAAAAGATGAAAATTAGAAAGAAAAAACGTAAAGCAATAAAACTGTGTTGGGCTTGCGGCCTGGAGCGGAGAAGGTTATGTATGACTGTGTGCTTGAAAGCAAATCTGGAGTAAATCTTTAAATGTCCACAAGGCGAAGTAAGAAGTGATTGCTTATTTGCTATGAGCGTAGCTGCAAATGACGGTGGCAGTGCATATTTGATATAATAAACCATTTACAAAACGTCACTGAACTAAGCTTAAGAAATATTTTCCAAAGGAATTTGGCAGGCATGTATTTATGGGGAAATTGTTAATTGAGTGTCGAAGGTCATCAATCTGGCTATATGATCATAATGGTACACAGAGTGCATTTTGTTTAAGCGTCGTACTGAACCAAACCCAAAGTTATCATGGTGGCCAAACATAAGTAAGGAAAATATCACGGGGAGTCAATGAGAACACGAATTTTACAAGTAGCCGACGAGAACTCGAATTCAAATAAGTGAAAGAGCCTGAGGGGCGGGAAAAGCAAGTGATCAAGCTGCGTCGGTTTTTGTCTTGCACCTGATTGGTTGAGAAAAAAGCAATAATTTTCATCTCTTACTTGGTGTAGAAGACACCAAGATGTAAAGCAATCGAGACTGAGGAAAAACTATGAATACCATAGGTTATTGAGGCGGTGTTCTATTACGACGTGTTCTGTGTCTTATGTACCAAGAAGGAGCCAAATTTATTACACCTGTCACTGGCCGAAGTCAACTACCTCGCTGAAATTATTTTTGCTTCATTCTTTTTTAGTTTATCCCTCATGCATCATCGCGCTGGAATTGAGAGATCTGCGTTCCATTCTTTTCATCATTTCCCTCCAGGCTTTATCCCTTTCAATCACGGACCCGCCTTGTTCCCTCCCAGTTCCCTGACCTCCCCATACCTGCCTGGACCTCCACACGCTGGCATCCCTGCTTTCGGACCAGCACCAGTACTGTGCGGCGGAAGTGTTCCATTTCCACGATCATACCAGCCCTATATGCACAAGTTCTTAAATCCGGGTGTTATTGGTTCTTCGAGAGTGTCTCCCAGAGAGCACTCCAGTGATGATGGCCCAACGAAATGCCCCGTATGCGGGAAATTGTATGCGCGATTGTCTACCTTGAGACTGCATCTGCGCACCCATAGTGGAGAGAAGCCATACCAGTGTTTGGTTTGTTTGAAGTCCTTCTCTCAAGCCGCCAATCTAACAGCTCATTTCCGCATTCATTCTGGTGAAAAACCATTCAAGTGTCACATCTGCAACCGTCAGTTCTCCCAGTCTTCGTCTGTAACTACGCACATGCGCACTCACAATGGTGAACGACCCTATCAATGCCGTGTGTGCACTAAGGCGTTCGCGGACAGCTCTACGCTCACTAAACATATGCGCACTCACACCGGTGAGAAACCTTACCAGTGCGATGTTTGTTACCAAAGGTTTTCCCAATCGGGGAACCTTAATCGCCACAAGCGAATCCACAATGACATGTGAAAAACAGTGAATAACCTTAAGACAAAATTTATTGTAATATCGATGTATAACCCACCCATTTTATTTCGCGCGATTTTACTGGCTACTTTACGCCACGCTGTGCAACATCATCGGACAGTTATCACGCAAAAACTCCCGTAGTTTTGTGCATATGTTAAAATCATGGTAGCTATTATGTCTATATGATTGTAAAAAATAATATAATGAGTCAGTCAGATGTTTTGAACAAATATATTGTAAACCTATTTGAAATACAAGAGAGATTAATAAACCAGAAATATGGCGCAAGCAGTTTTGTTATCCATGATACTGAATGATTCATTTTAGATTAGTTACAGTGAGCTTTTCTTGTTTTTTTCTTATTCTGAATAAAAGCCAAAACATAAAAAAGATACATCATAGGACTCAGGGTGAACTTCAGAACACTTCACAGAATAATACAGAACAATATTTCGCGTTGACTTCCTTTATTGAGGTTGGTACTTCCCTATATACAGGGGTGTAGCCAGGATTTTTCAAAGGGGGGGTCACAGAGGCTACTCACCATTTACACCGCTGCTCTCCCGCGTGTATCAGCGGGCTCAGTCGTATTATCGCGGCATGAAGGCCCATATCAATGGCTTTTACGGCCAAGATATTGTTATGGCGTTTTCGCCACCTGAATATTGTTGTTTTTTTGCTCTAAAGAAGACCGACCAAGGGGGAGTCACGGGCACCCCAGGACCCCCCTGGCTACGCCCTTGATATAAGCTTTGTAAGAATGTGCCTTCATAGAGGAATGATAGGAAAATAACAGCAGTCAGACTTTATCATTCGATCTAAATCTTTGGGTGATTTCTACCAGTTTCCAACTTCGGCATTGATGCCGAGCGTCCCGGAATGGGCTCGAAGGTAATAGATTCTGTGACGTGGAGTCTTCTTTTCTGAACAAGATACCAAATAAGAGATTAATTACCACGACTGGCAGTAATGTCGCAATCTAATTAGCCAATTTACCATTGAAGGTAAGAGTACAGACAACGCTGCGCGCGTCAGCGTGTCACGCACCGAAATAATCGTTTTATCATTGACGTCGATATTGTGGTAAAAAACAAACCGACAGAGGGTTAGCGTGTTCTGTACTCTTATCGACAACGATATTCGTCATCGCAGTGGTCAAAATTCGATGTGGACTCACTCGGCGCCATCGTCAATAGTTAAAGGGATGGAGTAAGGTGAACATTAAGGTTGGGATTCTTCCGTATAAAAATCCTAACTTCGATCCACATGTCGCCAGATCATTCCGCTTTGGTAGAAGTGAGAAGGATAGGTTACGTGCTCTTTTTCGTTTTTGTTGTGATTCCGTTCATCGTCGAGATAAAATAAGATTATTGATGTTGATAATAATCTTTATTGAGGATATCAATTTCACCGTGAAGTGATTTACAAAAGATTCCTTAATGGAAAGCAGAAGAAAAAGATTGAAAGCTAATTATAAAAAAATAGTAATACGAAAAACGACCAAAAAAAATAATCATACATACAAACCAAGTCGACACGATACTGAGCCCGCAACCAAGGAATTATGAGGACAGTGGCTCATACAGAAAATTCTAAAGCTGCACGTCATGTATTTGTAAGTTTAGTGTAACTAATTGTTTAAAGATGGAGGTTTGTGTGTCCGGTTGTGTGTTCTCATCGCTGGTCTACGAAATAGAGAATAGCACAGGAGATGTTGTGAGTGCAGTATTGTCGATTGTTGAAATTACTTTGATTTGCAGTTTATGTTTTTTAATCCTGTCTTGTTAGGAGGGGCTCCTATTAGGCCAAATTACGAGCCGCATCACCAACACAATCACAGATTCACAATCCGAAAACTTGACACACGAGCGAGTTGCAAGTAAGTTCCGCATTTGTGTGCATGATCTCCCATCATTCTCCTCCAGGGCAATTGTTGGTTTCAATAACTCTTTCAATGTGTTTCCAATTACAGCGATTCAAGGGTTTGTTCCTTTTGGCAAAGTTCATAGGTAAGTGTAGTAAGTTTGCGATCAGGAATTTAGCGGAAGTGATTGATGATTGATCAAAGTTGGTAATTTTGTAATTATGCGAATATTATGCTCTTAATAACACGGCTACACGTGCCACATCGATTTGCTAACTTTTACGGTATTAGGTAGTTTAATAACAAGCAAAGACGTCTCATCGCTTGGAACGTAACACAACAAAGCGAAAATATGAAAATATCAGATCCTGAAATAACTGACGTTGTAACGTTGGTACTTGCTTGATAAAGAAAGAGTTTCTAAAACTGACGTTTCGAGCGTAAGCCCCACAGGGCTAAAGCTCGTAAGGTCACCTTCAGAAACTCTTTGCTGTGGTAAATTTAAATTATCAATTTAATTGATCAATCCAAATATTTTGTATTACCCCCCACTGACGCAGCACCTACAGTTCATTTAGAAAGTTAGCCCTTCATTGATTAGGAAAGAGTATGGCCTTTTAGAAAGAACCAAATGATCACGACTAAATTGAATGATTAAAACTTATGCTTGCCCACTCCAGGCCCCAGAAGGTTACTAATGTTAAGAAAAAGTATAGAAAGATTGATGGAAGCCCTAACATCCACCTAGGTGTTATTATAAGTAGTTGAAATTGGTTTGGAATTAACTGTATTTGAAAGAAAATATGTCTTAAGAAAATATGAGTTTTTCTATCTGCTATTTCTCAAAAAAATAGATAAACTCAGGATTACCAACCAAGTAACTGCCTTGTTGCATGACTGAAAAATGTGCTGATCTGAAAAAAAATATAAAAAAAAGCTGGAGTTATACCCATGGTCCCTCAATTCAAGGGTACTTAGATGTTACAAATTCATTTTTCAATTTTTTTTAACCATGGCCCTATAATGATTGATGATATTTATAATAATTTAATTTTTTTTCCAAACAGTTTTTACACTAATGTTGGGCACATAATAGAGGATGCCATATCTGAAGAACTTAATGATAATGAAAAGAGTGAAGTAAGTATGATTCAATAATTATTTTATGGGTTAACTTTTTTTTATTAAAAACTGGATCATTGGATAATGCAATTCAAGACTTTTTATTGGCTTAGCCATTATGGTATATGAGCCAAGATACCATAATCTACAAATATGGTAAGTGTACGCGTCAGCTTGAAATTAAAAAAGAGCTAAAAAATTTAAGATTTGGTAAGATTTGTCTAATATCTCGGAGGCGTTTTTAATAAAACAATTATTCCACTCGCCCTTGTTGGATATGAGATGATTATAGCCAACGAGGCGTAAAGCGCCTCATTGGCTATCCGTCATCTTATATCCAACGCGGGCTCGTGGAATAATTGTTAATTATTATTAACCCATTACGCCCTAGTAGCTGTTAATTCTCTATATTCTTCTCTATACATTTCCTTGGGTACTGACGAGGAGAATTTGTTTAACAATCAAGCATCAGCTCTCATGATATTAATGAGAAATTTCACTCAGAGATCTTTTCAGTCCTTCTCCTTACTGTCTGCCAAACATTGCTTATAATTTTTGTTCTGAGAATCAAGTGTTGGATCAAATGGCAATCCCCTCTTTGATATATTTTTTTAATTCTCATTACTTGCCTTCTTGATTTTGTATTAACATTGTTAGGAGAAAGCATGTCTTAGTCATGGGAGTTGGAAGGTGAAAGCTGTAATTAATCACACTGATACATTGTGTTGTTATTTGCCATTGCAGAAAGTCATCGGTTGGTTTTCATTTCGACGTAATACTCAAGGCCAAGTGTCCATGAGGGAAAGATATATCCATCACAATCTTATTGCAAAGTTCAGCTATACCCCTTCCAAAGGTGTGGATAAAATACTCTATTCTTAGTGTTAATTTTCAGTCTTTGAAATATTCACAAACTCATTCTCACCAAATTGTACAAGAAATCATGTTGTTACTTGTTAATAATTTAAATAAAAAAAGCATCACAGAAAGTCAAGACAGACAAACTTTTGATAGGGCAAGTGTGCTATTTGTAATTTGCACTTTAACTGCAACTTTGTGCTCATGTTACAACTTTGCCTTCATGTTACATGTAAAATGCACTTGTGTTCAGCCAATCAGATGTGCATAATTTTTTCATGTATGTTAGTAACTTTGAAATCATTTAAATCAGAAAGTTAGTATTTTAAGCTGCAAGAAATACATGATTATTCTTTATTGTAAATATTATCAAGGAATGATGGTAATGGGAACATTTTTCCTTCTTTAAGAATTCCTTTTAGCAATCTTTACATCGCACATGTCCAGGGATCTTTCCTCACACAAATTTGAGTACTGCTTTTGTCGTTCTGCTGACAGAGAAGGGTATGCCTGAATTATATTACTTGTAAATTTGCATATTTTGGTTAGTTAATTCCAACAGAAGTTATTTTAAAACTTGGGAAATTATATATTAATCAATGATATGAAAAAAACAGGTTGTTGGTACTGACTCCCAGGTATCCAACATTCTATAACTGTATTGAACTGTATACAGAGGTGGGATACACATGTGTATAGCTTGTTTTGTTTACAAGGCTAAATTTTTATTGAGAAACAAATCAAAGTTTCTCTTGGCAGGTCTTTGTACATACAAAACTTTTGCTTTATACGGTGCCAGCATTTTTACTGGTGCCACGAACACAAAACTGACCAATCCAATTACACTCAACAAGCAATGAATGATATCTAATTTTTTTTCATCTTTGCTTTCTGTCATTCTGAGCACTTACCAGCACAATTTAATGTAGTCACTGAATAGTGCTGTGGTGGTTTCCTACTTTGTACTTAGTTCATTTTATCTGTGTAACATTAGTGACAGTCCTACCATACGATGTATTCAAAGGGAACTGTAGTCACTTAGCAACAAATGAGCACTTTAAATATTTTGACGCACCACACAACTAACATTGAATAGATTTGCATTAGCAATTTTGTGGCTTCAAAGTAAGACAAGTTGCAGAGAAGGTGCTCAGTTTGGCATCCCTTGAAAAACTTGTTTTCATGTCTGTTGCCTCAGCTGTTTTCACAATAAGGGGTGGGGATTTGTTTCTTTTTAAGTAACACTTACTGCAGAAATACAAGGCAGTTTCTTACAGATTTAACTTGTGCTGTGACAAAATTAAAGAGAAGAAAAACTACAACTAGACCTTTAATGCTGACCCTTTTTGGTTTGTGCAAATAACTGTTGTTTGTACCAAATTTCTTGGTGATTTTGAGATGAGATGGAAGTTTATGGCTTCCTTTTTTTTCATTTTGTTTGTGGACCTCTTTCCCAATGTTCTAGTCACACTCTTCCCTACAGGGTTTTTGAACCAGTTCAAGTACAGATATTAAACCTTGGAGATACATCACATTCTGAGTATAGACTTAACTGTCACTCTGCACAAGCTACATCTAGTCTTTTTCATGAAGTGATCGACTCTTACAGGTAACGTACAGAGATTAATTGTATAGTACATTATCCAGAATGTTGCTAACTAAATAATTACAATAATTTGTAGCTTGTGGATCCTTTTTTGTGGTTTTTCAGATAGCCCTTGATCTGCAAAATAGGTTTTTTCAGAAAAAACATTCAGGACAGCTTATTAAAAGGCTAGAAAAATGTTTTATCCTATATCTGATAGTTAGACCATTGCTGTAGAGGTGAACTAGGTAAAATTTGTAAGGAAATACTGAAATTACACTAAAAAAAAGGGTGACCAGCCTTGCATGATCAATACTGCAGGCTTTTTAAATTACAATTTTACACTAACTGTATGTTATATCCAATGATTGTTTGCCAGGTGAATTGTACTCAACGACTCTTCTATCATTTTTGTAGGAGTCAGATAAATTAAGTTTATTTGTGGATGGTTAATGATAAAGTGGTTTGATACTGTTTGTAAGACTTGATCTGTTATTCCCTACAGGAATGAGTTTGTTGATGACAAAGGATGTATACAACAGTCCTCCAACATGCACGGCATGTACATTACCATGATGAAAAGGCTACAGGTGTGGTTAAAAGTGTCTTGTACATTACATTTATTTAATGATTTAGTTTCCCTTTACAGGAGAGGTAAAGAGGGATTGCTAAGCAGGGATCCCTATATTCTTTTGTAAAGGACCAATCAAACCTTTTGAAGTACATGATATCTGTAGCACAAAATGCTCACGCAAATCTTCATTCCATCAGAATAACTCTAATGTATTTGCCAAAAGTCCCAAAAAGCAGTGAAGACTAGGTCAAGGTGATGGTTTTTGTATTCTGATACATCCTTGTTTACAATTCAAATATAGAAAACTGATCACGTGACATTGTGTACAAGAAAACCTAACCAGAAAGATCTAAAAATAACTCTTGCTGAGACAGTGATTAACTTTTGTAAAACCCATAATTATTGATTTTATCGAAAACACTGCACTCTCCATTAGGTTGATTTTTTTGTTACTAAAAGATGTTCATCAACATGGAAATGAGCTGAAGAGGGTTGTTATTATGTGGGTTGTAGGTTTCTGCAACTTATATACCTTGTTTTCTTCCCCCTGAGACTCAGAATCTTCAGTCCGTGAAAACAAATTTTTGCCCTCTTACAGCTCTACTTATCATTTTGCTGTTATTTGTTGGTAAAATATGTTTTACCATGTGTCATTGTTGAGTACAAATGGACAAAAATTATCTGTAAAATTAATTTGATAACAGATTTAAAATATTGTTAACTTAGCAATGAACTAACGTAGCCACAGTTACTAAGATATTGCAAAGAATCTTAATGAGAAAATGTGGTAAAGCTTTTCAGGTTAATGAAATCTGATTATGGATTGAAGCATAATATTATGGTTATGAGAAGGTTTAGCCTATGGGGTTGGTATTTGGATCTGTTTTGGGTAAGTTTAAGTAGGGTGCTAGAAATAGCTTGGATTTGAATCCTTGTTTGAGAAATTTTAGAGGTTTGTTTGACTACAGATGGTTTCTGTAAGCTCAAAATATCATATCCTGCTGTCTTAAATGTCTCTAAAATAAACACACTGTGCTCAGGTGAGAGTCCTAATATCTTAACCCCATTGGGCAGCAAATACCTGTACACTGGATGAAGTACCTACCTTTAAACTGAGTATTTTTGAGGAGTCCCTGCTGGAATTGCTCTGAACAGTATATAAACATACTTGTCTATTTGATTGTCATGAGGTAAGCAGTTTATTTTGCCTCCCAAGGATTTAGTTGAAGTTGTAAAAGTTAGTGAAACCACTGTGTCTTCATTGAATGAGGAAATAGAAAATAGAAGACAGGAACTGGAAGCATGTCGTATGGAACTTTCTAGGAAAAATGGTAACTAACACATCACTGTTTCTTTTTACTGCCATTCGATTAAGGGAGGAGAAACTTACAGAAACTGTAAGTCTATTGCTAAGGAAATCAAAGTTTGCAAAGTTTGTTTGATTCCATTAAAAGTTTTAATATTGCCATAATATCAGTAATCTCGGCAATCTTGTAAAACAGCATATTAATAGTTTTTATCCAATTTAATATTGTAGATAGATAGCTATTGTTTTTACTGAAGATTTTTACAGAGTTTAAATAAAGATACTAACAAAGTAACTAACTAACGGAATACTCAATCTTAACTATTTCCACTCAAGTCATACAGATGTTAATTTGAGGCAACTCTACTTTTCATTGTAACAGCGTCCAATGAAGTGGATGAAAAACGGCCTCTCCAGCCTAATTCTCTTTTAAGTGAATCCAAGCAGGAGAAAGAAGAAGCAAAAATAACTTTTGAAACACATGGGTCAGATTTGCCTGGTGATGATAACAATACTAAAGGTTCTGTTGTCACTAGTGATAATGAATTGGGAGAGAAAAACGACCAAGGAATTTCTGAGGAAAGTACAGATGCCGCTTCAGAAGAAGCACCAAAGGCGGACTCTCCCAGTTTGAACAGAAGGCGGAAACAAAAAACCCCTGCTAGAGTTGTTGTTCGTTATGTTAAGCCAGTAGTGGCTAACGATGATGATGTCACAGATGATGAGACACAGCCATATTCAATTGAGGATAAAATTACAGGAAGTGGACAAGACTATGAAGAAAAACTTTCTCAGAATCTTGCAATGGAGACATCATCACCAGTTTTCTGATAGTAGAGAAGCTATTTTAAAGATTCTTATGTTATATTAAAAGTTTTGACACGTTAACATCTTGCAACACATCTCCCAGTCAAAGTTTAGAAAAGTTGTAAAGAATTAGGCCTTTGTTAACATTATTATTCTGAAGTCACTGAGAGATTGCTACAAACTGTATTCTTATGATGTCCTTAAAGTTCACTTAGGTTTCAAAATAAGCTATATTTACAAGGCAAAAAGTAAAGAGTTTTAACTTTTTAAATATACTTTTACCTTGGAAACAGCTAGTTTTTTTCTATATTCTTGAGTTATGGTACAAAGGTAAAACTTGCTTACTCCTGGTTGGATGTGTTTCTAGAAACTTTTTCTTTCATCAAAAATTGTGTTTAAGAAATTCAAGTCTGCAGTGTTGTTGCAGATTAATAGCTATTATCAACAACAATGCGGTCAAATGTGGCATTTCAGACTTGGTAAAACTAGTACACTAAAAACAAGCTTTTTTTTTTTTTTTTTTTTAAACTGATCAATCAGAAAATGATGGGGAACCTGATTGTGAATAAATTGATGACATTCATGTATGTTAGAACATGCATAATATACAAAGAATAGATGTTTTGCATGCAAGATTGAACCACTCACCCGGAATGAAAGCACATCTACTTCATTGGCTCTTTTACCATGTTGAAATAGGTTTCATTGTGGTTCCCCAAGGAACTTTGTTTTATATTGATAGTAAGCCCATAATAGGAACAAGTTGGTAGTGCGGTGCAAGATTGACTTCAAAGTTAAAAATAGTAGAACTATGTCATCTTGATGTTTGCTGTTTCTTTTGATTGGTGGGCTTTTGTCCAATTAGTTAAACTTATAAGCATCATTGTAGTCAAAACCTTTGCTCAGCAAACCCCAGCTGAAGGAGTAGCAAGTAGTCGGTCTACATAGTTAGGTAAGGAACTCAAGTCTCATAATTATACAGTCTTATTTTTGTACTTCTCTGTCAAAGTAAATTTGAATGAGACACTTAATGCTAACTGTGGGTTCAACTATCACACCAGTGCTAGCATTACAGGTCTGAGGTTACATTACTCTCATTGTTAACTTTACACATTTTTACACGAGAAAGACCATCAAAGTCCTGGTTTTATTTAAGGCTCTAAGGATTCACACCTCCAAGAAGAAAATAATTTCACCTGTGATCTGTTTATTAAACCTAAATAGTGAATCAAATGAAAATTAAAATCTGAAACATTTCACTAAACCTGTTTATCTTGTTCTAAGAGCACTGAAGTGTGGTAATTGAAAGTTGCAAAATTCCAAACAGGATAAACAGTTTCTATTCATAACCTGGCTATTGTTTTGATAACATTCCTTATTTTGTATTAGTCATTTTTTGGCAGAGTTTCATTCAATAATTGACATAGCTTTCCAGAGAGCAGCTCAGTTTAAACAGTCATAATACATGAGTAACCTTAATTTAACTTTTGAAGAAATGGTTACCGTATAATATTATTAACATGGCTGATATCCACGTCATAACAATGCAATTCTTCAGCTTTTGCAAATAAGAGATTGTTTAATATTAAAACTTGTATAATGAACTGTTGGTCTTTTTATAAATACAGATTTACTACTTATGGAGGAAAGACATTTTAAATTTTGCATGTTTTATGTAGTGAATACAGACTGGTCACACATTCTCTGTATATTGCAACACTAGAACAAAGCTGAATATATTATCTATTAAAAATGAATTGAAAAACAGTAGTTTGGCAGAACTTATTTATTCTACCCAGAGCATTTATACCATGCTCTCTTTTTCTCTCTCTTCCTGATATACCTTTTTTACATTTTGTATGTAGACCTGTCTCCAGTTCAGCCTAGACATGATTGGGAATAATCATGATAATTTTTTGAAAAGCTTCATGATACTGTGTGTATGATGCACGATCCTCGCAGTAGAGAGGTGTGATGTTAAATGAAAGATGAGGTTGTTGGGTATTGCTTCTAATTAATCAATAGATTTGGAGGAAGCAAGGATAGTGCTGTTATTGAAGTCCTTGCCTTAATAAATAAATGAATAAATATATAAATTGAGGCTCCCCCTTAGGGGCTTTTTAGCCACAATGTAAACTAAGTGCTTAAAAATACCCCCTGGCAGGAGGCAGACCAGTGGGCTATTTATAGAGCGCAGCTGAGGAGTTGAACTAGGGGCAACCGAGAACAAATCCAGCGAGCGGCGGGGTGGACGATTTGAACCCTTGCTATGAATTTGCTTATCATCAATGGTGGACTTTGCTTCATGTGAAGATTTGTTGTTGGTTTTGGATAGCATTTCTTCTCTAAGTTCTCTGCTTTTCCTCTCAAAAACCGGTATTCCAATCCTGACAAGTGAATCCACCTATAAAGCTCTCTAGAGTTAAACCTTTCCACGTACATGGGGCAGACAAATGGGTACATTTTATTTGAAAAGAAAGGTTATTCCTCAGAGTGAATGAGAGTGTTGTCATTTCCCACTGAACTGCTTTGTTGTCAGACAGTGGGGTGTTAACTCTCCATGTTGCTTCTTATACATTGTATCTACTACATTGAGTTGTTGCTTATGATGCATATATCTTATTAACCAAGCACGAGGGCTGTACTGGGAGAATATTGGCCCGAGGTCTTGACAGTATGGACCAAGCACAGCGAGGTCCGTACAAAAAAGACCAAGGGCCGATATTCTTCAAGTACGGTCCTGAGCAAGCTTGGTTAATAAGAGATTTATTATACGACTGAAGTTCAAAGGGACACAAGTGCAGTATCATTCGGGATAGTGCCCGGTCCACTACTGAGAGAATATTGGCCAGCAATAGAGCATTTTGATTGGTTGACTTTAGTTATTGGCCCTCTGACTGCCCGAGTTGTGTAATAAATTTTATTATCACCCCTCAAAAGTTTATTTTGAGATCAGTCCTACGTGTTTAGGCAGACATGTATGAGACATGAGCCTTCATTTACCAACAAGATGTCCATTTATGAAGGTGCTTGTTGTCACTGATGTGTTAATAGAATGCCAGTTTGGTCTGTTGCAGTACTTTCAGGGACAAAATTGGATGTGTTTCATCATGTCTTCTTGATGGTTCAATCTGCCTTGTCAACAAATCTTGCTTTTATGTTTTATAACATTTTTGTTTCAAAAAAATCTTAAAAGAACAGAAATTTAATCATATTTTGAACTGATGTTTTTTGTTAAAATATATCAAATCCAAAACCACTTGAACTGTTCTCTTTGGAATGTGGACATAATGTCACAAGGTTGTTTAACATCAGTACACCTGTCCATTTGATAGAGTGGTTGGTAAAGTACAGGTTCTTAGGTTTAAGTCACAGATTCTAATGGTAAAATGTTCTCTTTAAAGAAAAAAATTTTCCTCACACTTTCCATGATGTGAAGATTGCACCAATTGAGACATATCCGCCAGGAAAAGTTTTGTTTTTATTTACCTGTGGGCAAGAAGCTGTTGTAAAATGATTGTGAGATGTTTATGGTCCTCTGTAGTTTTATGGCAAGGACTAAAAAAATTAAATCTTGGGTTTTGTTAGGCACAAAATTCCGTGTTTCCAAAGATATTCTTCTTTCTTTAGTGTATGATGCACCCAGTTATCTCTAATGGAAATAATGAACTACAAAGATACTTCAAAACAAACAATTGGGTCAAAATCAGGTGAAGTTCAGCATTCTATTGTTACCCTCACTCACTCACTTAGCCACTCTTACATTTCCATGGCATATGAAATAACATATATGGCTTTGCCTCCTGTAGTGGGCAGTAGCCACAAAAAATGAAAAAAAAATACAAAAATGAAAAAAATGAAAGGAATATGACAAGAGTGGTGATTTAGTTCTCACGTGCCCTTAATACTTTGTCTAAAGAGTCAAGTTCAACAAAGAGATACTGGGATCAGTTTTAACTTTGATTTTATTTACAAAATAGTAATGTTGGTGTAACCAGGGCCGGTAGGCTATTTCTAAATTGCTGCTAGAATAACTTTGGGTCCTCATGGAAGGCAAGGTATTTCATGGTAACAGGCATGAAACCTGAAAACAATCAAACAGAGAAATAAGGAATTGTTCACATCAGAGCACATAAGTTCTAAACATGCAGTTACATGTAACCCTTAAACACCTAAGAGTGATAAGCTTCTGATTATTTCTCCCAGCAATATGACCCCTGAATCAAGGAAATGATCCCAACTGAGGTCAAGATGCTCCTGATTATTATGCAAATTCTCCTTGAAAGTACCATAGGAAATACAGAGAGCATAAATGGAATATGGTGTTTGAAAACTACTGTAAATCCTCTAATATGTCAGTAAATCCTCTTATTCATTTCAGGTACTTTGGCAGGGTGGCTTATTAGAGGGAGGGGGAATGCTTATTAATTAAAAACTTGATACAGAACTCAATTTTATGATCTAACTCCCTCAATGGACCTTGTTTAGCCATGTTATATTTTTAGCATCGCTCTGTAATTTCTGTATACTGTATTCTATTGATGCCAACATGATAACATCAATCATCACAATCAATTTTAAATGAAAAACTAAAATTACAGTACTTGAATAAATTTAACATACTTCCCAAAATGCAGTGTTATTTTGAATTTTTGTTTTTGTTTTTTTTTTTGAGGGGAAGGGGTGGGGGGCTTAATAAAGGGGTTTAATAATAAATTTCTTCTGCTAAAAGGGGGGGCTTATTAGAGGGGGGTGTCTTATTATAGGGGGGGGGTTAATAAAGGATTTACAGTAATGTTGGGGTATGAGGGGTAGAAATAATTGACTCACTCCTTACCCATGGCTCTAGCTCTTCTGATGGCCTTGGCAATTTCTTTTTGTTTTTTAATACATAAACCTACCATGACAAGAATTATACAGTTACTGGAATGGTATACAACATAAACAAGAAAGTAATGACTTGAAATAGTTAATTTTGTAGGTGATAAACAAACTAACCCGTAAGAGTGCGTCCATATATTCTTCCAGTATGAGGTGAAACAAACTGAGACAGTAAACGGACATTCTGTGTGTACACAAAAAATAAATTATAAATATAAGAGGATAACTATTACCTCAGTATTCACACATGCACTTCACAAGCTTGACTGCAATTGTTGACTAAACTGACCCTGAATTTTAAACTGTGACCTCCTAAAGACCACGCAAGTGGTAATTTAATAACTTACTTTGTAGTCAATTTCTACATCTCCTCTCATAGGGCAAAGTAAACAGCCTGTTGGCCTGTCTTCTTCATCTAACCTCTGATCAAATAAAGTGAAAATTAAAAAACTAGTTTACCCCTGCAGGATTGCTATTATATCACACTTCAATCTGTTCAACTATTCTCATGAAATATTACTACCAAAGTACTTACTTCATTATATTCAATATCCTGTACCACAGTCAGACAGGGCAATTGACAATTAATACTTTCATTATATAAATTATTTTTACTTTCTTCTCTTCTTGTTTTCATTTATTTTTCTATACAAAAGATCAGTCATTTAACACTTGTGTTCAACATTACATAAAAATATTTAATCACCTGGTAGCATTATTTTGTAAAGAAGTTGCTGTGCTACTTTGGTTGATTGTCAACAACAAATGTAAGCTGGTAGAGGATGATAAGTGGAGGCGTGGTGGCCTCATGGGTAGTGCGCTTGACTCCAGATCGAGTGGTCCGGGTTCGAGCCCCGGCCAGGACACTGTGTTGTGTTTTTAGGCAAGACACTTTACTCTCACAGTGCCTCTCTTCACCCGGGTGTATAAATGGGTACCGGCAATTTAACGCTGGGGGTAACCCTGTGATGGACTAGCATCTCATCCAGGGGGGAATAGAAATACTCCTAGTCGCTTCATGCTACAGAAACCGGAGTTAAGCACCGGCCTAATGGGCCACTAGGCTCGTAAACAGACTTTACCTACCAGAGGATGATAAGCAATTTCAGCTCATTCTCAGAAGCTGAAGTTTTGAATGTCATCCATTTCTTGGATAAAATAGCAATTTGCACCAAAAAACTGCCAATGCATGAAACCTCAGCTGTTTAAAACTTGCTACTGTGGTTTACCCCACTTTATAATTTAACTTCTAGAAGACAACCACCAATATTTTGTAAACATGTCATCAACTGTTCAAATCAACACTGCATGCTAGTCGCCATTGAAAGGTTTAAGGTAATCATTCCATCAGAAACACCTGTCAGTGACCTGGTAACCTTATGAGCCAAGTATAAATCCACTAGGTTTGGTAAACTTATGGGTTTCTTCAAACTCACTGTTAAAAACAGAAGTGCAACATGTTCTGTCACACATACCTCTAGTTTGGCCTGTAACTGGTTCAGTTTAAAGCGGCGAAGCATCCTTTTTCTACGGGTGTTGTGATATTGTTTATTATCTGCAAAAGAAATCCTTTTTAAGCTAATTTCAATTTATGATACAAAAAAGATGTAACTAATTTAAAGTAACCTTGCGCTATACATAATTTCGCTATGAAGCATCACTTAAAACGAAAACTAGAACGAGTTAATCTTGCTTACCTGACATGCTTACGTGAAAACTGTGCCTTAATACTGCTGGAAATGAAGGAAGAGGGGCTAAAAAGTTACTCTTGTTTTTCAGTGCTAGAGAAATTAGTGGAGATCCACAGAATACTTTCGATACTCTGATGGCCGCCATCTTTAATTTTTTTAATGGAGCCGCTGAGATGGCGGGCTCATAGAAGATCATCTCCAGGATTTAACGATATTTGTAACTAATAACGCCTGTTACTTTTTGCATAACCCTTCACTAACATGGCTGCGTGCCGTGTAGCAGCGATGCGAACTATCGCAAGATGTCGATCTTTTCAAACGTATCGTGCATTCTCCACGGGTTCCACGTCTCGTGCCTCCGTTGCTGTGGTAAGTACAATGGTTTCTAAATTCTGAAAGTATCATAAGGGGCGTTAATTAATTGGACTCCGAAGAAAGCATGGAAATCAACCATCATTGTTTGCAGTTATTTTAATTAGCATCTATCAACAACTTGCATTACTTTTCATCTCTTACAAAATTATTGATCGGAACAATAATTAAAAGTTAGTCGTAATATTATTTATATTGATTATTGATTTTCAACGTTTAATTTAAATGTACCTTCATATCATATAATAACTAAATTGCACACCCTTTTCTTTTCTTTTTTTTTTAATTCTCCATTTCTATCAAATGTATTTGCTTTCACGATAAAGTTAACCAAACAGATTCCTTTTGCTTTCCATCTCTATGACGAATTGACTTCATGGTGCCATGCATCTGTTCATTAATAGATTGGTGACTTGCTTAGCTGCATCTTGTTTGCCACTTTTTGTTCTTGCCACATTTTGATGTCTTTTGTGATCTATTACAGTACAGACTCATGGCAACATGAATTATATTCGTTTCATGTCACAAAAAGCAACATGTTGATGGCGAGGTCTCTGTGAGTATGTCCTCTAATAAATCTTAACCAATCAAAATGTATGCATAATTCAGCTTATTATATATTCAGTTATAGATTGCAGATGACCTCCTTCCAAAAAAACATTTGCCGTGTAATTAATTTTGTAGGTGTTATCTGGAAATGGAGTTTTTGATGGCGCAGAGATTCATGAGGCCTCAGCGTAAGTATTCTTTGGTGGGGTGCCATATATTAGAAAATAATACATATTTTCCTCCAGATCTGGATAATTTGTGCAGTAGACTTTTTTGGAATATGAATGGTTTTAGTTACATTACATGGACATTTTAAGGAAGATTTTATACAGTACACTGTATAAAAGTGTCTGAACAGCTTATTGCTTAATTATAACCTGTACATGTTGATGGAATCAAACCAACATATTTGCTAAACTCTTAAAATCTGTTGAAAACCCTGAGATGCTCGGTTGTCCTTAAATGATAAGAGCTGAGTGCAATGTTTCATGATATTGTTTGATTCGCTATATTGGAATCAGACTCTTAGTCTGTTGTTTCAATTCTGTCCTCGAATTAGTTTTCATGTCTGGGTGGCCCCAGTTAAAGTAGATGTACTGGTCTAGATAATTTGATAATATTTTATTTTTATTCTATATAAGGGTACTGGTTCACCTGAGCCGAGCTGGAGCTGATGTGAGTATATATGCACCAGATATTCCACAGATGCATGTCTTGAATCATGCTAAAGGAGAAGAAATGGAGGGTGAGACCCGGTGAGAAATGACTAACTTGTCATATTATTTGATGGGGACGTTGGGATTTTTAGTTTTGTGGCTTTGGTCATTTTTTAGATTGGGTTTTGGTTTTTGTGCCAAATATCCTTTTGGTTTCAGTGTTCATTGTTGTCTGCAGATTTTCCTTTTTTTAGCTTTTGGTTTTGGGTTTTGGGTTTTCCTCAAAAATATCAACAGGTTTTCAGATTTGGTATCCTCTGTGGTTTTTGCTTTTTCCTATTTTGGGTTCCAGTTTCTCTTTGATCTGAGGGGTAATTATGGGCCTCCACAGCTGATCTCAAATAGCTGTGAAACCTCTCTTTATTCCACTTTTCACCACTATATTGGACCAATTAGGGTTTTGATAACTGGGATGTGAAAACATATCAGTTTTGATGGTTCTTGTTCTGCACACCATTTTTCTGTTTTGATCAATTTGTTTTTGCAGTTTTGTGGTCTTGGATGATTTTTCTACAGTTTTGCAGTTTCTAATAGACCCCAATGTGTCCCTCTAATTGTCAGTGATAAATGGAGACCATTAAATGAAGAGGCCAAATGAGTTAGAGAAATAGTTTCAAAAGCAATTTTTTTCAAAGGAATTTGGTAACATATCAGTTCTTGAGATACCTTTTGATCAGCTGATTTTGACAGTTTCTATCTACACCTTTGCACCATTTACTTGATCCAAGTTGGCATGTACTTTTCCCAGCTTTTTGTTTTTTGTTGTCAAAATTTTCACTTTTAGTCATTTTTTTCTAAGAAAAGTTGAACCTTTTGACCCCTAAGAGTGACTTGTGTATAATTTCTCCTTACAATATCACTCCTGAATCACACATTAAGGTCAGGAGAATTAAGGAAATGATCACTAAGGAAAGAAGCTCTACTTGATTGATAGACAAATTCTCCCTGTCAGAATCTTAGGAAATGTATAGAGAAGAGTATGGGGAATTTGCATACTGATGTTAGGGTGTAAATGGTTAATTTAACCAGTAAAAGCTCTGGACATCTCTTCAGCCTTGGTAACATCAATGTTCCATTCTGGAAAATGGGTGATGCTGAAGAACCATATAAGGAATTAAGACTGACAGTACTTTATACTGATAAGTAAACATGTGCTAACTATGTATACGTAATTTTAAAAATGACAACTTTTACTTTTAGAAATGTCTTGGTTGAGTCTGCCAGAATAGCTCGTGGAAAGATCACTTCTCTTGCCAATCTTGATGCTGCTTCCCATGATGCTGTTGTTTTTCCAGGAGGGTTTGGAGCAGCAAAGAACTTGTAAGTCAAGAAACTCATCATTATAGGTTTGTAATATTTTTCGCTGCAACATCTGGATTAAAAAGGTGTATGAGATGAAGTCCATTTCTCTATTTTTTGAAAAAAGAATCATCAAATATAAATTTGATCAAATTTATTCAGACGCTATGGAACTGGGAGAAACCAGTGGGGCTCTCCTGCTTGTTTTCTTTGCATCCCTTCCCCAAAGCCTGCCGAGGTGACAGTTTTTTCAGGTGTTTGATGAAAATTGAGGAGGGGATGCAGTGAACATGAGCAGGAGAGCTTTTACTGGTTTCTCAGTTCAGTTTTCAGTTCCATGGTGGTTTCTCCTTCTTCTAACTGTCTAACTCTTAAGAGTGACCAGCTTTTAATTTCTCCTTACAGTAATTCTGCCGAATCATTCACTAAGATCGTGATGACAGAGAAAATGATCACCAACCTAAGAAACTTTGATTGTTAAATTAATTCTCCTTATCAGTACTAAGGAAATGTTTAGAACAGAGTGCGGAGAATATGCATACTGATGCTAGGGTATAAGAGGTTAATGATTTCTTAGCAGCTTTGCTACTCATTTTTGTGACACTGTCACTCCTTTTGAGGGATCTGCTGCGTGACACTTTGAAGTGTGTACAATGCAATCAGTTACATGAGCTAACTATTAAGGTGCAGAAACTCCTAGGCGATAAAGATTTTTGGATATGTTTATAACATTATATCAGTGTTAATAATTAATTAATCTTTATTTTTATGCAACATGTAGTAGGCAATGTTTGTATTTCATCAGGAGTTCCTTTGCTGTGGATGGTGCAGGCTGCACAGTTAATGAGGAGGTGGCAAAATGTATCAACAATTTTCATGCTGCCAAAAAACCTATTGGGTGAGAGCACTATTGAATTATTTAAATTCTATTTTTATTCTACTCTGATCTCCTAGGTGTTTCAGATTTATAACATGTTTATAACATAATAGTCATAGCACAAATCATCTTATCGGTCAATTCAGTTTCTAAGCGGATGTTTTATCAGGTTATGTGGAGGCGCGGTGGCCTCATGGTTAGTGCGCTCGACTCCGGATCGAGTGGTCCGGGTTTGTGCCCCAGTTGGGACATTGTGTTGTGTTCTTAGGCAAGACACTTTACTCTCACAGTGCCTCTCTTCACCCAGGTGTATAAATGGGTACCGGCAATTTAATGCTGGGTGTAACCCTGCGATGGACTGGCATTCCATCCAGGAGTGAGTAGAAATACTCCTAGTCGCTTCATGCTACAGAAACTGGAGTTAAGCACCAGTCTAATGGGCCACTAGGCTCATAAACAGACTTTACCTTATCAGGGTATAGAGACTGCATGTAACTAGGTTTGTCATAAAAGCAATAGAACCCATTTTTTTCTGGGCTTTATTACCTGCTAAAGCCATTTGGGATGTTGGGAGAACACTCAAGAATATTAAAAAATCACTCACCTTCGTCTCATGATTTTTAAGCTTTCCTTGTGTTCTCCCAACATCCTGCATGGCTTTGTCATGTTATAGAGTCCGGAAAAATGTGTTTTGTTGTTTAATTAGCTCCATCTCTGTATGCCTCACTCCCAGTGTGTGTCTTTGTAGCTCAGTTGGTAGTAATGCCCAACTAGTCCCTGGGAGGCATGGATTCAAATCTCTCTGAGGCCTAAAATTTTTAAGGGTTCTTTTCTGCAGTTGTTTTAATTGCAGCTCACCTGCATTAGGATCATGGTTTTTGATTTCAATCTGTAGGTCAAATGACATTCATTTCATTACAGATTGTAGCTGCATGTTCAGTATGATCTATCATTGTATCGTTGGCAGTGCCATTGGTCATTATGAAACGAATCCTGTGTTCTGATTGGCTACCCTGCTTGCTTTGATCTTGTGCAATAAAGAAAATTGCTTGGAGCAGACTTACAAAAGAGTTCATAATAGCTCGTTTGGTCCAGATGGCTGGATATTAGCCTTGTTCTTTTTTAGCGCTTTTATGAACCTTGACTCCGTCTCAGGCCACAGAAACGTAAAAAAAATAACTCAGCCAATATCCAGCCATTTTGACCTCATGCTTGGTCAATAACGCATATATATTGAAGAATCTCTCCATTTGACCGTATGTTCTAAAATGAATATCCAAATATTTTTAAAGCAAAAGAGCACTATTTTTAACCTAATTTTACCTTAAATAAGACGTTACTTGTGTTTTCATTCCATAAAAACAATAGTACAATTTTGCAATAAAGATGAAAAGCAGCCAAAACAAAAATTGCATATCAAAAATGTTGTCATCTTGTTTCATTTCAGTCTTTGTTGCATTTCACCAGTGTTAGCAGCCAAGGTTGGTTTACTTCATAGAATCTTGTTATATTTAAACAAATTTCAACAACTTTGTATTGCTTTATGTAGATTCCAATCTCCTTTTAGAAAAATATGGCTGAAGTAAGTGAGCAGGCTCGTTACATCTCTTAAAATTGATATCTGACATGGAATATTTATCATTGTCAGCTCATCCCTGGCGTTGAAATAACGGTAGGACAGGACAAGGATGATGGAGGCCGCTGGCCATATGCGGGTACTGCAGACGCTGTGCAACAGATGGGAGCAAAACACATAAACAAAGATGTCAACATATCCTTTAAAATTGTGTTGGTTCGGCACCAAGCCTGTGTTAATACGTATAACAATGAAACACAAAGAAGATGTGGGATTCAATGACGTTACAATTAAATCCCAAACAGTGTGCACGACTCGGACACAATCAAACACAGAACAGATTGCGCTTTTCACTAAGGTAACAATAAAACGTAAAACAAAGAGTGCATGTCACTAAACAAACAATCAAACAGAAAACGTAACGTTAAAATCAGAATAAAAAACAGAATGCGCGAGTTACTCACCTAACAATCACACAGAAAACAGTATGAACAACTCATACTGTGCCAACGTAACAATCAATCAGAAAATGGAATGCGCTAGCCACTTACTTAACAATCAAACAGAAAACAGATTGCGCTAGTCGCTTATGTAACAATCAAACAGAAAAGAGAACGCGCGAGTCACTAACGTAACAATCAAACACAAAAAAGAATGCACGAGTCACTTATGTAACAATCAAACACAAAACAGATTGTACTAGTCACTTGCGTAACAATCAAACACAGAAAAGAGTGCGCGAGTCACTAACGTAACAATCAAACACAAAACAGAGTGCGCGAGTCACTTATGTAATAATCAAACAAAACAGAGTGCGCGAGTCACTAACGTAACAATCAAACTCAAAAAAGAGCGCGCGAGTCACTTATGTAACAATCAACACAAAACAGAGTGTGCGAGTCACTTATGTAACAAACACAAAACAGAGTGTGCGAGTCACTTACGTAACAATCAAACTCAAAAAAGAGTGTAACAGTCAAACACAAAACAGATTGTGCTAGTCACTTACATAACAATCAAACAGAAAAGAGAATGCACTAGCCGCTTAATAATCAAACATAAGTATGATGCACGATCCTCGCAGCAGAGAGCGCTATTTATGCAATAGCGAAAATCAGACCTGAAAAAAATCAGGCCTGTACGGGACTCGAACCACTGACCTCTGCGATACTAGTGTAGCGCTCTACCAATTGAGCTAACAAGCCAACTGGGAGCAGGCCGTTAAGTTGATTCGTAATAAACCCGTGATGATAAATCAAATGAACATATGAACTTCATATATTCATTGTATTTAATCAAACATAAGACAGATTGTGCTACTCACTTACTGAACAATCAAACAGAATTCGCGAGTCACTTATTTAACAATCAAGCAAAATAACAGAATACGCTAGTTGCTTACCCAACAATCAAACAGAAGACAGAATGCGCTAGTTGCTTACCCAACAGTCAAGCAGAAGACAGAATGCGCTAGTCATAAAGTTAACAATAAACAAAAAATCGCGCTGGTTGCGGACGTAACAATTAAACCGAGAACAGAATGCTCGAAACATTTACATAGCGATGACAAAAAAAAATAGAATGCATGTATCGCTTACGTAACAATCAAACAGAAAACAGAACGCGCAAGTTACTTACCTAGACTTCAACTGGGAAAAAAAGAAAATGCGCTAGTCACTTACGTAACAATCGAACAGAAAAGAGAATGCGCGAGTTACCAATGTAAGAGGTACGACGAAATCAGGATGCGCGGGTTACTAAATTAACAGTCAGACATTAGGCAGAATGGGTGAGTTACCAACGTAATGATCAAGACAGAAGAAGACAATGCGCGACTTACCAACGTAATAATCACACAGAAAACAGAATGCGCGAGTTACCAACGTAATAATCACACAAAGAACAGAATGCGCAAGTTACCAACGTAACAATCACAAAGAAAACAGAATGCGCGAGTTACCAACGTAATAATCACACAGAAAACAGAATGCGCAAGTTAACAACGTGATAATCAAACAGAAAACGGAATGCACAAGTTACCAACGTAATAATCACACAGAAAATAGAATGCGCGAGTTACCAACGTAATAATCACACAGAAAACAGAATGCGCAAGTTACCAACGTAATAATCACATAGAAAACAGAATGCGCGAGTTAACAACATGATAATCAAACAGAAAACAGAATGCGCAAGTTACCAACGTAATAATCACACAGAAAACAGAATGCGCGTGTCACCAATATAACAACCTCGCAGAATACACAGAGATTGCGCAACTTACCAACGTAATAATCACACTGAAAACAGAATGTGCGAGTTATCAACGTAATAATCACACAGAAAACAGAATGCGTGATTTCCCAATGTAAGAAGTACGAAGAAATCAGGATGCGCGGGTTACTAAATTAACAGTCAGATATTAGACAGAATGGGTGAGTTACCAACGGTAGGATCAAGACAGAAGACAGAATGCGCGACTTACCAACGTAATAATCACACAGAAAACAGAATGCGCGAGTTACCAACGTAATCATTACACAGAAAACAGAATGCGCAAGTTACCAACGTAGTAATTACATAGAAAACAGAATGCGCGAGTTAACATGATAATCAAACAGAAAACAGAATGCGCAAGTTACCAACGTAATAATCACAGGAAACAGAATGCGCGTTACCAATGTAACAACCTCGTAGAAAACACAGAGATTCCTCAACTTACCAACGTAATAATCACACCGAAAACAGATTGTGCTAGTTACCAACGTAATAATCACACAGAAAACAGAATGCGCGAGTTACTTACGTAACATCTTCACAGAAAACAGAATGTGCGAGGCGAGTTACCAACGTGATAATCAAGACAGAAGAAGACAGAATGCGCGAATTTCCAAGATAGTAATCACACAGAAAGCAGAATGCGCGAGTTACCAACACCATGATCAAGACAAAAGACAGAATGCGCGAGTTAACAACGTACCAACTTCACAGAAAACAGTATGCGCGAGTTACCAACCTAATAATTTTACAGAAAACAGAATGCACCAGTTACCAATCTAAATACTGCACAGAAAACACTGAGACTGCCCTCGTTACTAACGTAATGATCAAACCGAAAGCAGAATGCGCGATTTACTAACGTAACAATCACAGAAAACAGAATGCGCGCCTGAGTTATCAACCCAGCAATGACACAAAACAGAAAGTGCGAGTGATCAGAAAACACTGAGATTGCGCGAGTTACCAACGTAGTAATCAAACAGCAAACAGAATGCGCGAGTTACCTACGTAATAATGGTACGCAGAAAAACAGGTTTTGTGAGTTACCAACATAAGAATCAAACGAAGAACAGTGCGCTTGTCACTAACGTAGCAATCAAACAGGAGATAGAGTGTTCAAGTCACTTAGTTAAACTTAGTAATTAAACAGTGAACACAATGTGCGAGTTACCGACATAAAAGTTAAACCGTAAAGGCGAATTTTCGAGTTCTTAACACAAATCAGAGCGTACGAGTCACTAACATAGGAAGCAAGTTAAAAATGGAATGCGCGAGGTACTAACGAAACATTTAAACAAGGCAAAGTGCATGAGTCCCTTGATCACATTACTTAACACCAAAAAGGTGCGCGAGTCGCTAAAACTAAAGTCAAACAGAAGACAGACCCCTAAGTAACCGCTAACGCAGAGATAAAGCACAGTTAAATTCAACATAGAATTCGTTTAAGTGTTGAATGCGTTTGTCCGCTACGTAACAATGAAAAACAACAAAGTCTGAGAGTAGCCATCGTAAAAGTGAAACAAGGACTAGAGTGACAAGTCATTTGTGAAACAAACAAAGGTAAATGAGAGAGCGAGAGAAACCAACTTGCAAATGAATCGTAAAAAAGAGTACGCGAGTCTCTATCGTAGCTATTAGACAGAAAAGGGTGCGAAAATAACCAACGTAACAACCAAACTCCGAATAGAGTGCTGTATCACTGGTGTAAATCGTAGAGAAAACAGAGGGCACTGCAAGGTAACGCAGCAATAAATAATGGTAATTGAATTTAAAGGATAACCGATTTTGAAGGTAACTTTTTCCCTTAACTTCTCAAAAGAAATTCATGTGGACCAACAGAACAAGGTTGTTACAACTCCAGCATTCATGTGCGAAACAAAAGTCCATGAGATACACGATGGTATCGGCAAGATGGTAGAGGCGATCGTGAAGATGGTTTGATTTCACGTAAATGTCAACATGTAGGGCATTAATACAAGCACTAAAAAATTAGTGCTCGTATTAACCCGTAGAGGTGATACCTGTAGTAAAGTAGCTAAAGAGATAAAGAGATGGCCATCTGTAATGGGGAGCGGCGTTGAAGCTTTACCAAATACAGCAAGTTTTAACCAGATAAAGGTAATAAATTAACATTGTTTTCTCTTGAGTCTGGTATTGATTTCCTCCGCGGACTGGATACTGGGATTCTGAAAAACGTTGGACGTGATTGTTTATTCCTGATGGGTTTAATATTAGCAGTGGAAACCCCATAGCCTTATCTCACCTGATACTCGTTGTATAAAACTCTTAAGGAATGGGTTGTTGTTTACACACGAGTGAAACAAACAGACTTGCCATTGCGCGAAGAAACGAGTCCAAGACTTGTCCAAAATGATTTAAATGTAAAGTCTTGTTACCCTGTCATGTCCGTCTAAATTGCGCTTCATTTAGGTGTAATTTAGTAGGATTTGAACTTCAGTTGTGGAACCCAAGCTAATATCGCAGTTCAGTTTAATTCAATCAAATATTTGCTGCTGCTATCCAGTCCAAATTAAACCTACCTTTAGCTGCTGGAATTTAGGCCTGTCCAACTAGTCCAATCCATTCCAAACCGGCCCTGTCCTTAATAAGAGGCCGTTTACTCAAACGTCGAGCTGCTCCTGGTATCAAGAGAACTTTCTATTCTCTGCCTAATACGGTCTAATACATATCTGTTGTCTGTACTCAACCCCTTATGACTCAGAGTTGTCCACTTTGAAGGTCCCTTCCCTCTCCTCTTCGGAGTAGTAGCAAATGATCTCATCCTTGCTGTTCTGTAAATAGAATACCTAGGAAAAGAATGGGGCTCTGAACCTCGTAGTTAGGTCTGCACCGCGGGTAAAGCGAGTCCCTTTCGCGTCGAGCATGCGAGAAATCGTACAGGACGTATCTCGTTCCAGGCCCTCTTGGTTTGTCCTTTTATGTGACATAACACAGCATATGCAAGAGTACACGAACGGAGCTGCAGCGCTGTGAAGCAATTTCAGTTTTGTCCGGTAAGTAATGCTAGCTTAAATTGATCAGATGAGGTTTTTATTCGAAACGCGAATTATCCCGTTATGATCTGCCAGCGATCTATAGCACACAACCGACTTGAATTGAGGTTTGCGACAGCACTATTGTTTTGAAGAAGTTTTACCCACAATCATCGAACTTCTTAAAAAAAATAACCTGTCTCTGCCCTCTCACCACATTTTCAAGCAGGATTTCTCTTTGCTCTATACATGCTATGTTCTGAACACATTATGTATAAATGATTGGGACTGTTTAGAAGTTTCAGGAAGTTCCTGTACATCATTTTACCGATCACATGATTAGCACGCACACTCGTTCTGCGGAGTACATTACAGCGTAGAAATTGCTCGTTTTACAGAAAATGGTTTGTTTGATTTAAATCGTTTTCACTTAATTTTATGAAACAAATGCACTCGCCCGTGAATGGAGTACATTGTTCCTCATTTGGTGTGTAATATAATAGACTAGATAAGGACGGGTGTTACGAAAACAAAGACCCTCGAAAACGAAGACCTAAGACCGTGTAAACAGAAAACCGTAGAAATTAGAAGTTAAACACACATTAAACAGTAACAACACCTAGTAATATAATACATTACACTTCATGCGTTTCTTCCGATTATTATACTGCCCGTATTATACGGCCCGTCTTGTCTGTTGTGTTTCGCTATGCGAGCCAATTTGGTGTTGATATTCTTGAGGGTTTCCTCGGGTAAATTTACCACACATATTATTATTCTGGAACAGCAGGTAGAATTCCATCGCCAGCCGCCTTTGATTTATAGTTAGCATTGTGTGACAGAATAACAGAGAAAGCGTTCTGTACAGGAAAAATGACTCTTGGGTTCTGTCAATAAATAATCGATTTCTACTGTATTTCGTAGCTAAAATAGATTCTGACGGTCGTTAAGCTTTCTCTGCTGGAAAATTCTCGTTAAAAAATAAGCAATTCTTTTGGCTAATGCAGGGTCTTCGTTTTCGTAGTACGAAAACGAAGACCCCGGTCTTTGTTTTCGTAGTACGAAAACGAAGACCCCCGGTCTTCGTTTTCGTAGTACAAAAACGAAGACCCCGGTCTTCGTTTTCGTATTACGAAAACGAAGATCCTTTATTAAAAGCAGACAATCCTTTGAAAGTACGATTGTAGAAGTACCCCGAGCACTAGTAATTGTTATTTCAGCTTTTGATATGTTAAGACAGTTCGCGCGTGGTTGTTCTTGGTCTTTCTTCAGCTACCACTGCTTTCGGCTCTTGGATTTGTTTTTCTATGCATTGAGTCCAGGTTTGGAACAGAAATCCCTGTCGAAGGAGCGACTGGAATATTTTAGGGCCTCAATAAGGTTAAGCAGGCTTTATACGGGCGCGTACTCTCTTTTTTGGCCTAGCGCGCATTCCGTGACGGACGGGTACAGTGAGAGAACAAGATCTTGTCGTTAGTGGTGTGACTAAACAGTGGCTTCCTTTGAACAATTGAGGTCGAAGGCCGACTATCGCACGTGCGGCTGAGGGAAACATTTTTGCGCGAAACTTAAGCCACATGTTGAGATGTAGCGGTAAAAAATTCAACTATGTCGGTTTTTCGAAAGTTTAAGCTTCCTCAGCTGATACAAAGAGTGTCACCTGGCAGCGAAATTGCAGAAGAGATTCCACGCTTCAAATGTAGTGAATTGCGGGTAAAATAGAGAATAGGAAAAGGTTCCTTTGGAGATGTTTACACATTTTATTTCTTTTATTTTTTATTTTTTATTTTTTATTTTTTATTTATTTTTTATTTATTTCTTTTATTTATTTTTATTTCTTACCTATTACTTATTACTTATATATGTAAATTAATGTCAAATTTTTATGGCACATTTGCATTTAAACGAGCTATTTGCTCATATGCGATATGTGGCTAAATAAAGTTACTTACTTACTTACTTACAACCGAATACAAACGTTCAGGAGACAGGAAGTGTCATACCGTTGCCGTTAAAAAAATGCTATAGTTTTAACTTGGGGGCGGGGGACGTCCATTTCTTATACATTTCAAAGTGAGGAAGGTGATTGTAGAATTGTTTAAAGGAAGCCATTGTTTTGTCACACCATAATATAAAGAAATAAAATTGTGGATTTATATTGCGCTGTTTCCATGACGGGATGATCAACTGCGCATTACAACAATGCATGGAATAAATACTAATTGCATCATTACAACAATGCATGGAATAAATACTAATGACATCATTACAACAATGCATGGAAAAAATACTAATTACATCATTAACACAATGCATGAAATAAATACTAATTACATCATTACAACAATGCTTTGTAATAGATGCCGGTTACATCATGTGTAGTATAAAATATTAAAAGCTAAGCTAAGACTAAAAAGCCGTACTAAAAAAATGCGTCTTTAAGAGTTTTTTTAAAAGTGTCGACAGATTTAGCCATTCTAATTTCCGAAGGTAAATCATTCCAGAGTTTTGGTGCCGAAGCAACGAAAGCACGGTCGCCTAGGGTTTTTAGAGTTTTAAAATTTGGGTAAGATAGCAGTATTCGGTCATTAGAACACAGTCCATATCTTGAATTTAAAGGCTTAATTTTGACAAGATCATTGATATAGGACGGTGCAGATTTGTGAATGGCTTTGAAAGTTAGAAGTAGAACCTTAAAATTAATACAAAATGAGACAGGAAGCCAATGCAGGTGATGGAGCACCATCAACAACAAGATCTTGTTCTCTCACTGTACACATCCGTCATGCAATGCGCGCTAGGCCGAAAAAGAGAGTATGTGCCGGAATAAAGCCTGCTTAACCTTATTGAGGCCCTTAAATGTTCCGATCCCTCCTTCGATGGGGATGTCTGTTCCAAACTTGGACTCAATGCATAGAAAAACAAATCCAAGAGCTGAAAGCAGTGGTGGCTGAAGAAAGACCAAGAAAAACCACTCACGAACTGTGTTAACATATCAAAAGCTGAAATAACAATTACTAGTGCTCGGGGTACTTCTACAATCGTACTTTCAAAGGATTGTCTGCTTTTTATAAAGGGTCTTCGTTTTTGTACTATGAAAACGAAGACCGGGGTCTTCGAAGACCGGTTCGTTTTTGTACTACAAAAACAAAGACCAGGGGTCTTCATTTTCGTACTAGGAAAACAAAGACCGGGGTCTTCGTTTTCGTACTATGAAAACGAAGACCCTACATTAGCCAAAAGAATTGCTTATTTTTAACAAGAATTTTCCAGCAGAGAAAGCTTAACGACCGTCAGAATCTATTTTAGCTACGAAATACAGTAGAAATCGATTATTTATTGACAGAACCCAAGAGTCATTTTTCCTGTACAGAACGCTTTCTCTGTTATTCTGTCACACAATGCTAACTATAAATCAAAGGCGGCTGGCGATGGAATTCTGCTTGCTGTTCCAGAATAATAATCTATGTGGTAAGTTTACCCGAGGAAACCCTCGAGAATATCAACACCAAATTGGCTCGCATAGCGAAACAGAACAGACAAGACGGGCCATATAATAATACGGGCAGTATAATAATACGGGCAGTATAATAATACAGGCAGTATAATAATACGAGCAGTATAATAATGGGAAGAAACGTGTGAAGTGTAATGAATTATATTACTAAGCGTTGTTGCTGTTTAATGTGTGTTTAAGTTGTAATTTCTACGGTTTTCTGTTAACAGGGTCTTAGGTCTTCGTTTTCGAGGGTCTTCATTTTCGTAACACCCAGATAAGGACACCTGTGTTCCTGATTGTTTATTTAGTCCTTTGGGAACACTGTTATTTTAGGTGAAGCTGATTCCGTGCAAGAAGACTTTGAACTTTCCCTCTATATCTATCTTGTGGGCTTAACCCTTTCACTCCGTTGAGTGATCAAGACAGAATTTCTCCTTACAATATCTATACAGTATTAAGCAGATAAGTGATGAGAATGAAGAAAAATATTCGTTTATATGGATTATTATTTGATCCAATACTAAATTTTTAAGACCAGCATCAGAAGAGTTGTATGGCAGATAGTTACTAATGAGTTCTTTGGAGTGAGAGGGTTAAATGAGTTGGGCCTTGATATTTTCATTTTAAACTGTTATTTTTTCGTTGCTGGGAGATTAGCAAAGAAGGATAAAATAGCTGACTGAACATAAAAAATCTGTTACATAGATGTGAGCTGCATGATACTTGAGCTGGATTCCATTTGGAAAAAGTTGAGCTATTAATGCAACTATTTTGTAACCAGGCACATCCATGTCACCTCCTTTCTTGATGCATTTTAATCAATGCAACTTGATTGGAATATTATTTAAGGAATAGATTCCATTCCTGTTGCTGTATTACAATTGCATTAATTATAGATTGCAGATGACATCGAGTGTAATTTAATTTAATTTATAATTGATTAGATTTGCCGACAGGCAAGGACACCGCAACGGCTTGCGCCAATTACTGCGGGCCCAGTAAACCCGCCCATCCCACCCCAGGGGAGGACATCCATCACACAGTAATCTCATATGTGGGAAATTATTGTCTCCTACCCCTAACCCTGCAGGAGACGGGACCTCCATTTATTCGTTCCTATCCGAGAAGACTAGAATATCTAAACATTTCTTGATGTTATAGAAAGGTAGCAAATTTTTCTCAATTATTTTAAGACTTCTGAGTGTTGGTCCGGCCGGGGCTCAAACCCTCTACCTCCCGCACAACAGTCCAGCGCACTATCCATTGTGTGTCACTGATATTCTTACTGCAGCTTGACATCTTCTGTGATCTCTTATTGTACAGACCCCCAGCAATGTGGATAATATTTGTTTCAAATTATGAAAAATAAAAATGTTTTTAATGGTGACATCATCAGTGCATCTATCCTCCATTAGAGGATAAATAAGAACCAAGGCTGGGTTGTCCAAAGGTGAGTTAGGATAACTCGGGGTTAGTGTGAAATTTGATTTCAGATCTGAAACCTTTGAAAAAAATGCAGTGTAATTCCATTTGTCTACAATTTAATGATTGAATGCTCTAAAAAGAATTGGGTAAATTATCCCAAAAAGGCTTTTCAACAGAGAAGTATAGAAACCTGGATTTGAATTAACCCTGGGTTAGCACTAATTGGCCTTCGAAAAACTGGGCCCAGTTGAATTGTGTATGCATTTTAGTTTATTATAATAATGGAAGACAGTTTAAGCAGGGCTAGAGAGGTGTCTATACTAATCCCAAATGAGAGAGAATAAATTACAAATGAATAAAGGCTGATAGTTTCAAAAGAAACTGTTTGGGGCTGCGTTGGTGGGAGTAACGAAATTAAATTTGGATATATCAACAAAGTTGAAATGGTAAATTAGCCACCGTAATGATTACAAAAGCTGACGTTTCGAGCGTTAGCCCTTCCTCGGAGCGAATAGAGGAATTGTGGGTTGTGTGCTTTTAAAGGCAGAAAATGGAGCTACGTTATTGGTGGGAGCATGGCAACAAGAAAAACACGAATAAATTAGTGGAATGAAAAGTGTTCATTGATCCCTGTGGGATTTAGACTGCCGGTTTGAAAGGTGAGCTTTTGTTCCAGATTTTTACGGCTTTCCGTGCCACCTAAGTGCAAGGAAAGACCGCAGATTGCCATATGTTGCTTAGAATGATTAGGTAAATTAAAATGTCTAGCGACTGGTTTCGATGTGTCCTTGTCATTCCTTTCCACGTCTGGAGGGTGTTCTCGGAATCGGTCATCTAGTCTTCTGTCTGTTTCGCCAATGTATATCTTTTTGCAATAAGTGCAAGTTATGCAATAGATTACATTGGCGGAGGTGCACGTGAAGTGATCGATGATCTTAATGTATCGTTTAGGTCCGATATTTTATCAGTGTTGTGAATGAAAGGACACATTTTGCATCGTGCACGAGCGCATTTAAAAGTGCCTGGTTGGTCATTAGTCTGAAAAGAACTTCTGACCAAAAAATTGCCTATGTTTTTGTCGCGTTTGAATGAAAACACGACAAAAACATAGGCAATTTTTTGGTCAGAAGATCTTTTCAGACTAATGACCAACCAGGCACTTTTAAATGCGCTCGTGCACGATGCAAAACGTGTCCTTTCATTCACAACACTGATAAAATATCGGGACCTAAACGATCCATTAAGATTACCGATCACTTCACATGCACCTCCGCCAATGTAATCTATTGCATAACTTGCACTTATTGCAAGAAGATCTACATTGGCGAAACAGGCAGAAGACTAGGTGACCGATTCCGAGAACACCTTCGAGACCTGGAAAGGAATGACAAGGACACATCGAAACCAGTCGCTAGACATTTTAATTTACCTAATCATTCTAAGCAACATATGGCAATCTGCGGTCTTTCCTTGCACTTACGTGGCACAGAAAGCCGCAAAAATCTTGAACAAAAGCTCACCTTTCAAACCGGCAGTCTAAATCCCACAGGGATCAATGAACACTTTTCATTCCACTAATTTATTCGTGTTTTTCTCGTTGCCATGCTCCCACCAATAACGTAGCTCCATTTTCTGCCTTTAAAAGCACACAACCCACAATTCCTCTATTCGCTCTGAGGAAGGGCTAACGCTCGAAACGTCAGCTTTTGTAATCATTACGGTGGCTAATTTACCATTTCAACTTTGTTGATATATCCAAATTAGAATAAATTACAGATTATAACTAATGATATTGTACTGAACTGTAATGCATGTTTTGTTGCAGACTTTATAGTCTCTTGGAGATGAGATTCACACAAGTTATTTTTATCCTAACCCTCCTCTCCTTTGTGGCAAGTAAATATGATCCAACATGGGAATCACTAGACTCCCGTCCCCTCCCCCCTTGGTATGATGAGGCCAAGTTTGGTATATTCATGCACTGGGGAGTGTACTCAGTACCAAGTTTTGGAACAGCGTGGTTCTGGTACAGATGGAAACATGACCAGGATCCAACTTTCGTGGAATTCATGAAGAATAACTATCCACCTGACTTTCAGTATCAAGACTTTGCCCCAATGTTTCATGCAGAATTCTTTGATCCAGATGCTTGGGCAGATCTTTTAACAAAGTCTGGTGCAAGGTGGGTATGGACAATTCATGGTTTGTTTTATAGTTTTAAACTCTTGCATCTACTTTCTCTTTACAAATCACTCCTGGATCACACATTATATTAAGTCTACTAGGTGTCAACTACTTCATGATTTATATTGTAGATGAAAAGCAATCTAATTTTGCACTGTCTTTTGTATTTGAGAACCATGATTATACCACTAGAGTACATCTTTGTAACCGTTCTTAGTAAATACAGTTATTAGATGCTACTATATTGGAATGATATTCCATTATCAATACAGGAGAAGCCTACTAGAAAACTATTTGAAAGTGCACTTTTCATGTATTACTTTTCTCAGTACTAGTCAATGTCTTCCTATTTATTTATCTGTTGTTGAAGGTGTGATTCCTCTTTCCCCCTCATATATTTGTATCGGATTTTTCTAACTGTATAAAAAAAATATATAAATATAACACAACAGCCATCGAATTAGCTTGCTTTATTATGCCCTTCTCCATTTTCTTTCTTTTGTTGGTAATCATTTATAAGGTTTTAATTGATGAAATGGTGAAAATAAAAAAAAAATACAAACATACAAATACAAGAAGAATCACACATTAAGGTCACAAGGATAACAGAAAGGATCACCAACTTAAGATGATTTGGTCAAAAAAATTCTGTTTCTCGATCATCACTTTAGGAAATGTAGGGGGAATGGTACAGAGAATATGCAGACTGATCTTAAGGTGTAAAGGGTTAATACCAGAAGCAGTTTGGTCTGCCTGAGTAGTAAATTAAAAGTTTGACTTCAACCCCACCATTTATTTGCATATAACTTTCTACAAATATTGACCTGCTCATGGTTGCTACCTTCTATGCTGAACTGCAAATGATATGTTGTTCTGGCATAGTTGTATCCGTCCTCATTCGTGGAAAACGGCAGGTAGCATCCCCAAGCTGTCTGAAAGTTATTTATTACATATAAAAGTTATGAAAAAGAGGAGTGGAACCTTGATAATTGCAAGGTAAAACATTTGTTTTAATTTATTATAAAATATGATGCTCTTTTAATATTTATTTATCTCAGCTGTCGGCTATGGTAAACCAATCATCTCTTTGCCACTAAGGATATTTTGTCCATCCTGTTTCTTAGATATTTTGTTCTGACCAGTAAGCATCATGAAGGTTGGACAAACTGGAGATCAAATGTATCATGGAACTGGAACTCTGTTGACAATGGCCCACACAGGGATCTTGTGGGTAGAGAAAATTTACAGCTATGTAAATCCAGGTGGAAATAAATATTATAAGATCTCATCTTTTTTTTAATTGGCAGGGGAACTGGCAACATCTATTAGAACAAAAACAAACATCACATTTGGATTGTATCATTCACTCTATGAATGGTTTAATCCTCTTTATTTGAAAGATAGTGCCAACCACTTTGAGACACAGGATTATGTTGAGGTACATTCAATTTGGTATTACATAAAATTATTGTGTATCTTTTCATCTTGTGATCTCTTTATATTTGAATACCCTATGTGGGTTTACATATGATTCTATTTTCAGTGATACTAGGAAGAGGGCATTGGGGTCTACTAGACACTGCAAAACCATAGGAAAAAATCATCCATAACTACAAAACCACTAAAACATTTGATAAAAACTTAAATCTGCATACAAAATTGTTCATTGGTAACAAGTGGAGCATAAAAACTGGAACCCAAATAGGAAGAGCTTAAAAAAAAAAGAAACTGAATACCAAAAATTGAAAATCAAATCCAAAAACCATTTGTATTTTTGATGAAAACCATTATAAGCAAATGCTGAACAACGGAAAATCAGCAAACTACAGTGAACACCAAAGCCAACAAAGTGATGGTTGTTGGCACAGAAAAACTGATCTAAAAAATGGCCAAACTACAAAACTGGAAATTCCAATGCCCCCCTCTATTAGGAATTAATTCTTAAAGAAATAGTTTGTAAATTTCCAGCATTAAGATTAATGAAACAAGTATGGTTGCTACAGCCTGAGTCAGGGAATGTCATCTTGAGTTAAGGGAAATTGAGATTCAGAAATTCAAGGAAAATTAAAGTCAGATATATATAACCAAAATAGTGGAATGAGATCATCGTCTACTAAAAAGTGCTCAATAGCAGGGCTAGAGCTATGGATAATTATACTTCAAGATTTAGGTTACTTGAACTTTTACTGCAACTCTGAGTTTCATGTCTCTTGCCTCTTTCATTAATCTTTCATGCCTCTTTCATTAATCTTGGCAAGAGGCATGCAACTCAGAGATGCAGTAAAAGTTCAAGTAACCTAAATCTTGAAGTATAATTATATATATATATATATATATATATATATATATATATATTGATGTCTATATCTTTTCATGTTGTATTATATTTGATTACCCAATTTTGAATTTTGGTTTTCATCAAGTAAATCTGGTGTACTGATGTACTAGTTTCTGAAAAGAACTCAGTTAGAAAAAAAAAAGTTATTTGACTTTAAAAACCAAAAACCTTTACCTACCAATAATTGAAGAAAATATTACAAGATAACAACTCCAGAGAACATCTTCCCAACTTGAAATATGAGTACACAAGAATTACACAAAAAAGAAACAGGGAATAAAATGTGATATTTTGAACAGGTCTTATTACAAGACCAGTATCAAACTTAATAAGCTTACTTAAGTGTCAAGCAAACAAGAAGAGCCAGTTAGGCAGGTGTGAAACAAGATAATAATTGTAACAAGAATTAAAAAAAATAAAATATGGGACAAGGTTTAAAAAAAAAAAACAGTAAAAGCCAGACTAAACCAATATGAGCAAGTATGACCTTAATCTAATAAACAACTTCTTGTTAATGTGCAACAAATTAACAGTGATTTCTTCTCAGGCTCTTTAAACATTAGTCACATTTATTCAAAAGTTGTAATAAATTCAGCAAAGAGGTTTATTTGCAGCTGCAGTATTTCAAAAGAGTGAAATTGTTTAGTTTATGTAATTATACAAACTACACTTCAACTGTTGTAGAATTAAATCTTATAATTTTTTTGCAGCAAGT